>NC_081181.1:119675182-119858402 GCF_029867415.1 Vicia villosa | reverse complement strand
AATTAAGTTAATATTTTTCAAGGAAACACCATAATTACGTTATGAAACATCAAACTTTATTAATTAAGCGAAAACGCCGTTTTTACACACTTTGAAAAATGGAAATTCAGAGAAACTTAGAGAAAGGACTCTAAAACTTTGATGAAGAGCCGACTTCACGTTCTAACATCTTCTTCTGTTTCTTGAGCTGAGCGTTCTCTGACGTGAGCTGATCGATGATCCAGGAAGCAGGAGGGATATGATGAGAAAGTGACGTTTGTGTCACTTGTCGATCGAGTACTTCAAGTAACTCATCCTTCCTTATTAGGATGTTATGAATCTCAACGTTTTCTGTGTTGACGATTCGATACTTGTTCCTCCAAGCATTCCTTTCTTGGCATACCTTGTTTAATGCCGCTTGCAGTTTTTCAACATCGGTGGAGAAAAGGTAAATTGGTTCCCTTAGGGGAATAGGTTCTTGATGTTGATATGGCATCCTGAGCTTGAATGCTCTGACGCGTACCCATTGAAGGTAAGGATCCAGGGAGATGCAAAGATGTTTTCCTAACAATCTTCTCCCTTTGCTGTGAACAAAACGCCAGGCTTGGACAATTTCCTTCTTCAGCATGTTGCCATGATCGTCGATGTTCTTGAAGAACAGACCCTCCAATTGGATGTTACTTGGAATATTTTTCATAGGATAGCCGTATTGACGACGGGCTAAAGCTGGATTGTAACTGATTCCTCCCTTAGTTCCAATAAGGGGTACGTTGGGGAAACTTCCGCAACTGAAGATGATCTTGGTTTCGTCGTTGTCAGGACTACACCAATCAATGTCTGTATGAGTGAGAGACATGATTTTCTGTGACCAGTAAAGGCCATCCCTCATATTCCAGAAAGTGCTAGACTTTGGTAGGTGCGAAACGAACCATTCGTATAACAGCGGTACGCAGCATGTGATTAATCCTCCTCGCTGCAGGTTTCTTGAATGCACAGAGTGATAAGCATCCGCAAGCAAGGTTGGAACTGGATTTCCAATTAAGAAGATCTTAATTGCGTTGATGTCGACGAAATCGTTAATGTTAGGGAACAAAAACAATCCGTAGATAAGCAAAGCCAAGACTTCCTCAAATGCGCTCATATCTTGGATGCTGACGAAGTACCGAGCTTGATCAAACAGGAATTTGGAGGGCAATCCTTGAATTCCTCCTCTACTCACCATATGAGTTCTGATGTCGACTACGTTCAAAGGAGTAGTTGCAGCAATGATAATGTCGTCAGGATTCTTTTCCAAACCGGAGTACGGATCTTGCGCGTACACGGGTATTCCAATCAGACGAGAGTACTCCTCTAACGTAGGCATGAGCTGATAATCTGGAAAGGTGAAGCAGTGATACGTTGGATCGTAAAACTGTACCAAGGTGGGAAGGATCCCATCCACCATGTTGGTATTGAGCAAAGGCAGAAGTTTTCCATACTTCTCCTTGAAAGCCTGGGGGTTGACCACCAGTTTTCCGAGCTTTCCCAGTTCCTCGACCTGGGGAATCTTGAAGGTGTATTTCCTAGCTCTCTTTCTTCCGTAATCCATGGTATAGATCCTTAAGTCCTTTCTCCGTTTCTCTCTTTCTATGAAGTTCAAAACGTTTGTTATTTAGTTTCCTTGAAAAACGACTCGAAAAAGACTCTTTTTGTTTTTAGTTGTTATTAATGAATGATGCATGAATGCATGAATGCACACACAAGAGTTTTAAACAAACATGGCGTTGAAGGGTATAGTGGTCATGAAGTCAAAACGCAAATCCCGCCCCAATGGTAAACTAAGGTTAAGGATTTTTGTATCTGTAGAACGGGTTCTAGGGGTCTCAGAGTTTTTGCTCAACCTTAAAGATACGTTGATTGGTATCTATAAGAGAGTTTTTTCTGAGTGTAGTATCTGCGTGACAATTACTTCCGTAATCACCGCTCTACGTCCTAAAAAAGGCTTTAAGTGGGGTTAATGTGTTTCTAGGTCCTCCTGGTACAAATCAGTCTCGGAATGCAGTGGCGCAGTTAATCACAACCAGCCAGGCAAATCCCAAGAGTAGACTTGGAAACCAAGATTAGAGGGCCTTCACCGGGAAGACATCCTCCATCCTATCTTATGTTGCACTCAAATCCGGGTATAGGATTTCTCACCACAAGGGGGAATCAGGCCCTTTCCCGATACAGAATAAACAAAATAAACAAATATATATGCAACAAACACATGAAATGGGAGACTTTGATTGAAATTGAAATTGAAATGTTTGTTTGTTTGAATGTGGTAGAGTAGTAAAAATATCTCTCTATAGAGATAAGCTATGTCTATCTACTGTATAAAAGATTTGAATTTAACTGGCTTGTATGAGGCCCAAGCTTGAGGCTTTTTGATTGATTAATTAATATTATTGACTCTGGGAGATGGCTCCATTGAGGATTAATTACAGGGTATTTTAGTGTTCTGTACAAAGCCCAGAATTGAGGCTGACTCTTATTTGGAGAGTGTTTATTTGATGGATTTTATTTGGTGTTCTGTACAAAGCCCAGAATTGAGGCTGACTCTACTGAGGGAGACTCTATTTATGTGCCTTGTACAAAGCCCAAGGTTGTGGCTGACTCTAGCTATGAAAAACATTATTTTCTGCCTTGTACAAAGCCCAAGGTTGTGGCGGACTCTTAAATAAATGAATTGAGTATGGATGACTATATGGGGAAAGATCCTAAGTGTTAGGAATCTTTGACACATGAAAGTATGGTTTATCTGCCTTGTACAAAGCCCAAGGTTGTGGCTACTGAATGATGAAGAACTCACTGGGGAGACTCTATTATCTGCCTTGTACAATGCCCAAGGTTGAGGCTGACTCTTGACAGGGGAGTTCTATTGTTTGGTGCCTTGTATGAAGCCCAAGGTTGAGGCTAACTGTTTTTGTTGGTTTTAACTCTACTGGAGATTAAAAAAGACTGTTTTTCTTTGGAAGCTAACCCTTTCCAGGGATTTTGACTCAGCTGGTGAATTTGTCTATTAAAAGACTGAGTTTTATCATGTTTTTGGAGGCTGACCCTTTCCAGGGGTTTTGACTCTTTTGGGGAAATTATCTCCTAAGAGAAATGAATCTTTATTTTTTTGACTTTTTATTAATTGACTTTGGAGGCTAACCCTTTCCAGGGGTTTTATTAAAATGAAGGAAATGTGTGGAAGCTAACCCTTTCCAGGGATTTTATTTTAGACAGATGTTGGAGGCTAACCCTTTCCAGGGATTTTTATTTTAGACAGATGTTGGAGGCTAACCCTTTCCAGGGATTTTTATTTTAGACAGATGTTGGAGGCTAACCCTTTCCAGGGATTTTTATTAAAATGAAGAAATGTGTGGAAGCTAACCCTTTCCAGGGATTTTATTGAAATGAATGGCAGAAAGATTACCTAGTGGAGACTTCTTGTTTAAAGCCCAAGATGAAGGCTGACTCTTGCTGAGGATAAGCAAACATGGATCCTAGACTCTGCTAAGGAAGATTGATGAAGATAAGGGTGACAGAGACTGTCCATGTCTCTCATTCCAAAAATGTACTCAATGTGAGATTGAGACAATCTTAGCTTGTTTAAAGTCTGGTTTAAATTGGAAGAAACTCACCAGGGTAAGCTAAAAGGTGACTAAAGACCTGTTCCTATGTTTATAAGAAACCTGATGGGTCCTTGTATACAAGCTCAAGAGGAAGCTGGAAATGCTTTTAAGAAGCCTGTGGGTCCTTGTACAAAGCCCAAGAGGAGGCTAATCGAGGGTCCTTGTTATAGCACAAGAGAAAGCTATGTAGTTTTGAACTTATTTTGGCTCTAAGCAAATGGGTAAGAGGTTTCACCGGGAATAATTCCTCTTTGGGTGGATGTGTCCTATTATTTGGATTCTAAGGTTTTTACCAAGATGTTTCACCGGGAATAATTCATCTTGGGGGTTTGATCTACAGATCTCTAATTAGGAAAGAGCCTTCACCGGGAAGACATTCTCAATCCTAGGTCATATTCCTATAATATATATATAGTTTAACTGTCCTAAGGTTTATACTCAAACGTAGTTCTAAACTAATATATGCACAGTTTATATTAGACAGTAATTTAAATAAAGACTGTAAATTGAAAGCTTGTAAAGCCTAACCTGGATGGAGTGGAGGCCATTGAAGAAGTATGTACAGAGCCTCAACAGTAGTTTTTGTTGTTTTGTTGATGACAGTTGAATATTTATGATAAACAGTTAATGGTTTTTGAAAACAGAAGAAGTGAAGATGGACAAAGGTCACATAGGTATCTGAAGAGTTTCACCGGGAATAATGCCCTTCAAATACCAGAAGAATGTTTTGAAAATAGAAAGAAGATTTTGAAAATACAGTTTTGAAAACAAGCTAAGAAGAGAAGGTTTTTGGGACTTACACTCTATTAGAGGCCCAGTACTTTGCAGTACTGGTGTAACAGCAATTTGACAATGATTTGGAATGATACAAGGTTTTGTTGTTTGAAAACCTTAATCGTCCGTTTAATTAGAGATTTAAAACAGTTTTGAATATTGACAAAAGTCAACTTAATCAAAGTAAAAATAAAGATTTTTACTTAATTAAGACCTAAACAATTAGGGTTTTATCATAAACTTTATTTACAAAATGATTAGGTTAAAACAAAGTGAATATATGTATTTAAAGCTTTTAAGAAAACACTTAAAACATACTATTTTAAACCTAATAAAAAATATATGAAATAAATAATATTTTTATGATTTTTTTATTTATTCACAAAATAGGTATATTAAAGGATAAGTGTGTGAAAAATGAAGTGAAAATAAATTAATTTGATAGGTTAAATAAATATGTGAAGTTTGTGAGAAAATGAAAGAAATTGTGTGTAAAAAAATAATTTTGGCCCTTGGAGGGTTTGAACCCACGCCCTCTAGGTTACACACTCAAAACAAACACCACTGAGCCAACGCGCGTGTGGTGATAGTGACTTGCCTTCATTTGGTTATGTTTCAAAACAAGTTGTAAATCTTTGAAAAATAAAAGAATCAAAAAGTCTGGGGCGAGGGGGATTCGAACCCCAGACTTGAGGCATGATGATACTAAGGGCGTATGGGAGGCCACTAGGGCAAGTTTGTTCAGTCGTTAAGGGAATGCCTATCATTAAAAATAAAACAAACTTTGCTCAGAGATTTGAAAAATGGCGCCACCCTCCATCTTCGTCTTCAACCTCAAGCTCCATCAATTCAAATTTTTGAACTCTCTCAACTCTCAACCATTTGCAATGATGTAAACATGAAACTTGCTCTAAATTCACTCACGATTCTAAATATGTAACTAACATGAATTAATATTAACTACATCTAACTAATTTACCAGAAGTCGTGAAGAACCCTAAAATTTCAAAATCAAATTAAATGACTATACTGCAAGATAAATGGATGATGATAGAGGGTTTTCAATCCTCTGATGATGCTGAACAAGATAGAATCGAGCTATTTCACAAAGAGTACTTAAATTAGAGAAGTGAGGTTCAGGAACTTACCTCTGAAAATGGAGGTCGTGAGGATGATTGAGAGCACCTGGGCTTGAATGAATGATCTCAATAGCTTCCCTGAGACTCAATGATGCTAACTGAATGCTTGTTGGAGCTTGAATCCTCCTGAATTTCTCTATGGTCCTCCCTCGATTTCAGCTTCAAGTGAACATGGAGGGTGTTGATTCTTGAGTTACAGATGAGCTGCAGCCATCTGGTTAGCTTCACTATGACCTGAGGAATGTGCCTGGATGATTGGCTTGGCTCAGAACCTCCTGAATTACTCCATGGACCTCCAACTGCAAATGCTCCAAAGTGAGAGCAACAATGGTGTTCCTCCACTTACAGAAGTGATCCAGGTGCTTGGATCACCTCAAATGACCTCCCTTGAGATGTTAGAATGCTTACTTTCCAAAGATGAGCTCTGGTTTGAAGAAAACGATTCTTCTTGCCAAAGAACTTTGAAAAACAATAAGCATGAGAAGAGAAAGAGAAAGCAAGGAATTGAGTTGCTTTGGTGTGTTTTCTGAATGAGAATGAGGCCTCTATTTATAGGGAATTGGTTCAGAGTAATTGATCATAGTAAGCTTGCTTAATGAGGTGAGTTTGGTTTCTTAGCCATGAAGAAAGTTTGAAAATATCCCAAATGCAATGATGCATTTTCGGGCTAGCTTCCCCAACCATTGATCTTGCATGATCTTAGGGAACATTTCTGATTCAGAGGAGAGTTCTAATTGGCTTAGAGCAAGATTCCTTGATGATTCACCATTTGCCATAAATTCAAAAATGCAATCATTACATAATCACATGCCTTTGTTTTTGGGAATCTTCTCTAATCCTTATGCAATGATGAATTTGAATGTATGGCATGTCTTCAGATGTATTAGAGGTCGTGTAGCATCATTTAGTGAAGCAAAATGCACAAAATTGCAAAGTTTCAAATTGTACATGACCTATAATTTCACTTCATGAGGCCAACTTTGAACAAGCATAACTCCTAGCTCAAATTGAATTTGGAGAAGGTTGAACACAATTTGGAAAGCCCTAAACATCTACTTCAAATCATTAGTTTATGTCTTCTTCAGAATCATTTGGGAAATTTGTGAAAAATGAGCCCAAAGTTGGATGAAAACTAGGTTAAAACACTTAGAAAAATTTCTAAGTGTTTATGACCTAAACTTCAAAATTTCCAAAACTTCATAAATGGTTGATCTTTTGAAAAAAGTTCCTTTGTAAGATGTTGTTTTATTTTGCAAGATCTACAACTTTCATGTTGGAAGTTTTTTGAGTTGTGTAGGTGAAATTTTGAGTTCTCGCCATGCCTTCAAAAACCCTAATTCCCGACTTTTCGCTCCTTGATGAATTTCTTTGAATTTCTTTGGTCAAATGACTTTGACATCCATATATTGATGATATTGATCTTTGAAAGTCATTTTTTGACCAAAAACCTTAAAAGTCAATGATGATCCTTCACAGTTGACTTTTTCCTGACAAAGTGAATTTTTGGGCTTTTGTGTAGAAACAAGATCTTTTCCTCAAATGAATGATGTAAATGGATTATATTGAGGTAGTAGAGATTCTTGAATCATGTCTTGAGTTTTGGATTCATGCCCTGATTAAAAGTCAACTATCTTGGTGAATTAGGTCAAAACCCTAATTTGTCGACCATGTGAAAATAATGACTGTAGACTTTGAATTGAAGTGTGATGTCCAGTAGATCTTGTAATATGAGTTATTTGAAGATGATTGATGTCTTTGAATGGTTCCCTGAGGCTTTTTAGGGTTTCCCAAAAGTGATCCCTGATTTTAGTCCTTGATAGGCTCAAAACCCTAGTCTGGTGACCTGAGTAAACCTGTACTCATATGACTGGATGTCTAATCAATCATAGATGAGAAAAGTGAAGTCTTTGAGCCTCATGATTGTATTAGGGACTAATCCTTGTATTGATTGATCCTTTGCCTGAGCTTTCTTGTCTTTGAGCATCCTCGATTGGATACCAGATGGAGAAGTGACTGCTCTGGGAACTTGTCTTGACCTGATGAAAAATCCTGAAGATATGCCATCTCAGGGGGGTCAAAAATTAGGGTATGACATGTTGTATTCAGCTTCTCATCAGAACTTCTATTTATAGGCGTTTGAGAAGATGACCGTTGGGAGCATTTAATGCGTTGTGTGATCCGTACAATATTGCATTTAATGTTTCACTCTTTTGTCAACTACCTCGAGCCTTGCTTTTCCTGCTGTAACTGACGTTGCCTTCAATAGCTTCTAACGTTCCTTTTGTTAGTCAGCATAGGCTGTCCTATTGTACTTGCTTCTGATCTAATGTTTGTGTAAACAATGTTTGAATATCATCAGAGTCAAACAGCTTGGTGCAGAGCATCTTCTTGTCTTCTGACCTTGATGTGCTTCTAGCGTGATACCATGAGAACTTCAGTGCTTCTACTTCTGATCTCAAGTTCTTCTTATGCTTCAATAGACCATGTTCTGATTCTGCTTGACCATCTTCTGATGTCTTGCGAGAGCATGTTCTGAAGTTGCATACTTGAACCTTCCGAGTCAATGTTTCTTGCGCTGAATTTGTGCATACTCTTTATATATTTCCTGAAATGGAAATTGCATAGGATTAGAGTACCACATTATCTCAAGCAAAATTCATATACATTGTTATCATTAAAACTAAGAATATTGATCAGAACAAATCTTGTTCTAACAATCTCCCCCTTTTTGATGATGACAAAAACATATATAAATGATATGAATTTGCAATCAGAATATCAGACGGCTAAAGACAATTACACAGTTATAGCATAAGCATATAAACATAGTGTGTGAATATGTCTCACCCTGAGATTAACAATCTCCCCCTGAGATAAATAATCTCCCCCTGAAATAAATACTGGAAGAAATTTATAAATAAAGGACTTCCCTGAGTATTTTCCATTTCAGTTGAGACGTTCACATAAGCTTAGAACTTCAGAACATTCAGAGCTTCTGCTTCTTGCTTCCAATAGGACAGCTTCAGAGCTTTGAATTTCTTCTTGAATCATTGCATTCTAGATTGTATCAGAACATTGTTGAATGTACCAGAGCATCATCAGAGCATCTCTACATCCTGAAATGTTTCAGAACAAACTAAACGACAAAAGTCAGAGCATGAATGAATCAGAACATAAAATATGTATCAGAGCATATAGTATGTGTCAGAGCATACAACAAAATGTATCAGAACACATAAAAAATGCATCAGAACATAAAATATGTATCAGAGCACATAGAAAACAAAAATGTATCAGAACATATAAGGAGTAAGAATGTGTTAGAGCATATTCTATCACAAGAATATCATAACATTCTTCCTTCTTGCTTCTGATCTTGAAGCTTCACAGCACTCAGCTTGCTTCAATTTCCATGAGTTTGTTTCTATATAGAATTGCTTTTCCCCATGTCTTTGCTTCTCATGTTGAGCTTTTTAGAATGTCTTCAATCCTGCAAAAAACTCAAAGACATAGAACTTGCAAATTCTGTTAGAAATGTGGAGACTTACTCCCAGCAACTGATAATATAAATTAGATTATTTATCACTTTTTCTCACCCTTTTTGTCATAACATCAAAAAGCATAAAAGATTCAGATGAAAAATAAACAATATGAGAGAAAAGAAGATAATTTTCATTGATATAATCAGAAGAATTATCAGAAGATACAAAAAGAGATGCAAGAAGACAGATGCAAGAACAAGGAGACAACTAAGACACAAAAGACTACGACTAGCCTAGCTTAGACATTATCTTGGCCAGCATGTCATGAATCCCAGCAGTGCTTTCATTCTGCTTCTTCATGAAGTCTCTGAATTCTTCATGTGCTTGATCATGCTTATCCAGGCGAGAAGCAAGAACTTCTTGATTCTGTTGAAGAGCCTTGATAACGTTCACCAGAGCAGAGGGTTCAGCTGAAGAAGATGTACTACTATTATTCAGAAGAATAGCATTACTAGCAACAACATCTAAAGTGAGAATATCATCTTCAGCAGGATGAAGCTCAGCATCTTCCATCTCAACATCTGAGTCTGACTCAGAAACAACTTCAGCATATTCTGGATCAGGGATCTCAGAAGCTTCATTCTCCAAGGCTTGAAGAATCTCAGCAAGATTCTTTGGAGGACTGGGAGCAGCAACTTCTGAAGGATAGACAACTTCAGGAATAACCATATCTGGTGTTTCCTCAGAAGGATTCATTCTTAGCCAGTTGAATAACCATTGAAAGTCTCCAGTCAGAACCGGATATTGAGGCTTCCAGACAACCATAGTCCGACATGGTTCATCTTCCAACTCATCAGTGAACTTCTTCTCCTCAAGAGCTCTACAGATTCTGATGGAATGATAGTACTTGCCATCACCAAGATCCAAGTAGTAGCCAGAAGATCCAGATGCTTCAGCAACACATCTTCTCTGGATTTTTAGTGCATCATTCCAAAACTCCCTTCTAAAGCGATTCCATTAGCTTTAAGTAGCAGCATGATCCATCTTGGAGTCATAAGCAGCTCTTAGAACTTCCATTCTATTTTTGAACTTTAAGCTGAACAGAGCAAAATCAATAGGAATGGTGGGTTCAGGAGGGTTAAAAGTGAAGCAGTAGTCAGGGTAAAGAAGAGAATAAGGGTTGGATTCTCTGTCAGGTAAGGAAAGAGTATTAGAAGGTGGAGATTCTGTGGTGAGGGTGGATGAAGAGGGGATATCAGAAGGTGTTGGGGGACAAACGTTTAGTGGTTGGAGGTTAAGAATAACAGGAGAAGGAGGTGGTTGGATATTGTTTGGGATGGTGAGAGTATTTTGAGGTTCAGGAGAAGGAGGCTTTGGCTTAGAGGAACTTCCAGCTCTTAAAGCACGGAAAGTATCCCTGATGCGCTTCTCTCGATATTCCTTGGAATTTACTTTGAGAGGATCATAAGTAATCTTCTGCTTCTTAGCTTGCTTAGCGTCTTCTTCTGAAGCTTTTCTCTTCAATCTTGCCTCTTTCTTCTTCTGTTCCTTCTGCTGCAGCTCAGCCAAAGAAGGAAGCACTCTTCCTCGAATCCATGCAGGATCAACAGAAGATTGAGCTATTACAGAATTTTTCAAATAACGCTTAACAGCCTTGTTAAGCTCTTCTTTGAACAAGGAAGCAAAGCCTTCAACAGAAACCCTTCTGGTCAGAATATCTGGAAATATTCTTGGAACAGAAGTTACCTTCTCAAATAGACGCATCCTTTGTAGATCAAAGCCATTCATAACATGTCCTTGAATGACACCAAAGAACCTGGACGTTCCAATAGTTCTTAGAGGATCCAACAAGTTACTTTCTATCAGAATGTCTGAAATCATTCTGGCGAAGGGAATAGCATTCTTCTTGAAGTCTGGAAACTTCTTGCGTTCTTCATCTCGTGATTCTTTAATACTTGTTTTCAAATTCTGAAATAGAATGTGTGATATGTTGACTTCAATCCCTCTTCCAATGCAGAAAAGAGCATACTTATGATTTGGATTGATGTATGTTGAGATAAAAGATCTCTTTCTATGATAGAGAGATCCTAGAATAATCTCAGCCCAAACTTTGTAGAACGGCTTCAACAAACCAGTTTGACGAGATGCAATACCAGAAGCATTAGATATTTGTCTCTCAACTGTTGTCCAATAAACTCTACCAAGAAGAGCACCTGTGCTTCCTTCTTCGTCATCCAGATTGTATAACTTTCTGATTCACTTCTCAGTTATCACAACTTCATGCCCTAACACGAAAGAGATGATTGCAGTTGGGGTAACCGTTGCATGAGCCCAGAAATATTTTACTAATGCAGGATAAATTGGTCCAACTAATCTATCAAGGTAGTTTGACCAACCTTGTGCCATTGTCTCAGCATCAGTGTTGAAACCATGTAATCTTAGATTTTCAAAATCTACCGAAGATTCACACAGAACTTCCAGTTCAGTTGAAAGAATGGAACATGTCTTCAAAGGAGCATAACCATACTTGCGATGAACAAGATGAGCAGAAGACATTTCTTCTTTACTAGCGGAACTCGATGAAGAAAGCATGGAGATATACTGAAGATTCGGTTACGAACTAGGGTTTATGCAGAAAAAGAAAGATGGAGATGAATGAAGAGAGAGAATGTAAAAAGACTGAAATGAATGTGAGATGAGTATATAAAGAGACGGATTTGAAATGAAATGCAATATGTGTTTGAATGAATATGATTACAGAAAACATGGAATCAAATGCATTTAATGAGAGACGGCGTTAGGAGAGATAAAGTGAAAATTGAAATGATTTGCACAATTACCTAGGGCGGCGTCTCCTCAACTGTACGCATGCTTGTCCAAAAAAAGTGAACACGTGTTCATTTTCTGGAAAGCTGGTGACAGCTGTTTTGCTTTAAAGGAACTTCTGAATCAACTTAGATAATGAAATGTCAGAGATGACTGAATCAGAACTTCTAATTGATCACCATCAGAACTTCTTATAAGAAGATAACACAAGGTCATTTCAGAACTAATCCATACATCAGAACTTCTCATCTTCTCATTCTGGGCATAAATCCATACTGATATTCTTTAGAATAAACTTAAACATATCTTCAGCAAGGGGTTTTGTAAAGATATCAGCCCATTGATGGTCTGTATCCACAAAGTTTAAAGAAAGAACACCCTTCTGAACATAGTCCTTAATGAAATGATGTTTAATCTCAATATGTTTAGCTTTGGAATGTAAGATAGGATTCTTAGATAAACATATAGCAGAAGTATTATCACAGAAGATAGGAATGTTACTCTCATATATCTGATAATCTTCTAACTGACTTTTCATCCAGAGCATCTGTGTGCTACAACCATCAGCAGCCACATATTCTGCTTCTGTTGTTGAGAGGGCAATGGTAGCTTGCTTCTTGCTGTACCAGGAGATCAGGTGACTTCCAAGAAATTGACAACTTCCAGAAGTGCTTTTCCTTTCAACTCTATCTCCAGCATAGTCAGCATTACAAAATCCTACTAAGTTGTACTCTTTAGATCTTCTGTAGACTAAAGCAACATTAGTAGTACCTTTCAGATACCTCAGAATTCTCTTAACAGCTGTTGAGTGAGATTCTCTAGGATTTGATTGGAATCTTGCACACAAACAAACACTGAATAAAATGTCAGGTCTAGAAGCAGTTAAATATAGAAGAGATCCAATCATACCTCTGTACAACTTCTGATCTACCTTCTTACTTACCTCATCCTTACCTAGGACACACGTTGGATGCATAGGAGTTTTGGCTTCTTTGCTTTCATAAAGATTAAACTTCTTCATAGGTTCTTTCACATACTTCGTTTGATGAACATATGTTCCATCAGAAGTTTGATTGATTTGAATCCCAAGGAAGTACTTGAGTTCTCCCATCATACTCATCTCGAACTCAGCCTGCATAGACTTAGCAAACTCCTTTCCAAGTGTAGCATTAGATGTTCCAAAGATAATATCATCAACATAAATTTGACAAATTAAAATATCTTTCTTAAATGTTTTACAGAAGAGAGTAGTATCCACTTGTCCTCTAGTGAAACCATTGTTCAGAAGGAAAGAACTTAACCTTTCATACCAAGCTCTAAGAGCTTGCTTCAATCCATACAATGATTTCTTTAATTTGAAAACATGTTCTGGAGACTTAGAGTCTTCAAAACCAGGAGGTTGGTGGACATAGACTTCCTCATCTATATAACCATTTAAGAAGGCACTCTTAACATCCATCTAATATAGAGTGATGTTGTGTTGAGTGGCAAAAGAAATCAATAAGCGAATAGATTCTAACCTGGCCACTGGTGCAAAGGTTTCAGTATAGTCAATACCTTCTTGCTGACTATAACCCTGAGCCACCAGTCTGGCTTTGTTTCTTACCACTTCTGCTTTTTCGCTTAACTTGTTTCTGAAGACCCGCTTTGTACCAATGATGTTGAATCCTTTTGGTCTAGGAACAAGATCCCATACATCATTCCTTGTAAACTGATTTAGTTCCTCTTGCATGACAATTATCCAGTCTGCATCTTCTAGAGCTTGATCAACAGAAGTTGGCTCGATCAAAGAAACAAGACCTAATTGACATTCTGCATTGTTCCAAAAATGACATCTTCTGAGTGAGAAGAGGTGAGTCTAGAAGATCTTCTGACTGTTGGCTCTTCAGAAATTCTGAGATTCTCTAAAGACGCAGCAACTTGATCTTCTGATCCTTTGCTTATGAGATTTTCAGCTTCTGATACTTTGCTTCTTGGTTCTTCAGCTTCTGATATATCAATATCTATATCTGCAAAATTCTCTAACTGCTTTGGCTTTTCAAGACCAAGCTTATCATCAAATCTGATATTGATTGATTCTTCTACAACCAATGTTTCAGTATTGTATACTCTGTAGCCTTTAGAGCGTTTAGAATATCCAAGAAGGAAACATTTTTGTGCCTTAGAATCAAACTTACCAAGATGATCTTTAGTATTCAGAATGAAACAAACACATCCAAAAGGATGAAAATATGAAATGTTGGGCTTTCTGTTCTTCCACAATTCATAAGGAGTCTTATTTAGAATAGGTCTTATAGAGATTCTATTCTGAATATAACATGCAGTATTTATTGCTTCTGCCCAGAAGTGCTTAGCCATATTGGTTTCATTGATCATGGTTCTGGCCATTTCTTGTAGAGTCCTATTCTTTCGCTCTACAACTCCATTTTGCTGTGGAGTTCTAGGACAAGAGAAATCATGGGCAATACCATTTTCTTTGAAGAACTCCTCAAAGAATCTGTTCTTAAATTCACCACCATGATCACTTCTGACCTTTATGATTTTGAACTCCTTCTCAGATTGAATCTGAGTGCAGAATTCAAAGAACACTGAATGAGACTCATCCTTGTGTTTTAAGAACTTTACCCATGTCCAGCGGCTATAATCATCTACGATGACTAATCCATATTTCTTCCCTCTGACAGAAGCTGTTTTGACTGGGCCAAACAGATCAATGTGTAGAAGTTCTAACGGCCTAGAGGAAGAGACAACATTCTTAGATTTGAATGCAGGTTTGGAGAACTTGCCCTTTTGACATGCTTCACAGAGAGCATCTGATTTGTATTTCAGATTTGGGAGTCCTCTGACCAGATTTAGTTTGTTAATATGAGAAATCTTTCTCAAACTAGCATGTCCTAATCTTCTGTGCCAGACCCATTGCTCTTCGGAAATAGACATAAGGCAAGTCAATTTCTGCTTCTCAAGATCAGAAAGATCAATCTTATAAATGTTGTTCTTTCTCTTGCCTGTAAATAGGATTGATCCATCCTTCTGACTTACAGCCTTGCAAAACTTTTGATTGAAGATTATGTCATAACCATTGTCACTTAATTGACTTATGGACAATAAGTTATGAGCTAATCCTTCTACAAGAAGTACATTAGATATGGAAGGAGAGTTACCAATACTTATGGTTCCAGAGCCAATTATCTTTCCCTTCTGATCTCCTCCAAATTGGACTTCTCCACCAGACTTAAGCACCAGGTCTTGGAATATAGACCTTCTTCCTGTCATGTGTCGCGAGCACCCAGAGTCCAGGTACCATGACATGTTGTGCTTTGTCTTCTTTACTGCCAAGGATATCTGCAACAGAAATTATCTTCTCCTTAGGTACCCACAACTTCTTGGGTCCTTTCTTGTTAGTTTTCCTCAAATTCTGATTGAACTTGGGTTTAGCATAATAAACAACAGGAGGTACAACATGATATTCCTTAGGTTTAGCAGCATGATATTTTCTAGGTTGTGTCACATGCTTCTTAGTGTGTGTAACATGAAAGCTTTTGGCATGTGAAGTGAGCCTAATATCATGTGAGTGGCCATATTTGAACTGATCATACAATGGCTTGTATGTTATTTTCATATCATCTACAGGTTCAAATTTGTGTGGGGTATCACCCTCATAGCCAACGCCAATCCTTTTGTTTCTAAAAACACCATATATCATAGAAGCAAGATGACTTCTGCCAATACTTCTAGATAAGAACTTTCTAAAGCTCGAGTCATATTCTTTCAGAATATGATTGAGACTTGGAATGGATTTGTCTGAGTCAAAAGGAGATCCAATATCTTTGGATAATTTTAAAACTTTTTCCTTCAGTTCAGAATTTTCCACTTCCAGCTTCTTAGTTTCAGAATCAAATAGCTTTTTCAGCTTTTTGTATTTGATACTAAGATGAGCCTTGAGTTCTAGAAGTTCTGTTAAACTGGAAACTAACTCTTCTCTAGATAACCTCTTCAGAATCTGATTCTAATGTAGATTCTGATCCATCATCAACTGTGGCCATCAGTCCAATGTTTGCCTGCTCGCCTTGAGAGTCTGATTCTGATTCTGAATCTGAATCTGAATCATCCCATGTTGCCATAAGACCTTTCTTTATAATTAGATTTTAATGCAATAGACTTACCTTTCTTCTGAGGTTCATTAGCATCCAGCTCAATTTCATGACTCCTCAGAGCACTGATCAATTCTTCAAGAGAGACTTTATTCAGATTCTTGGCAATCTTGAAAGCAGTCACCATAGGACCCCATCTTCTTGGAAAGCTTCTGATGATCTTCTTGACATGATCAGCCTTGGTGTATCCCTTGTCAAGAACTCTTAATCCAGCAGTTAGCATTTGAAATCTTGAGAACATTTTCTCAATGTTTTCTTCATCCTCCATCTTGAAGGCTTCATATTTCTGGATCAAGGCAAGAGCTTTGGTCTCCTTGACTTGGGCATTTCCTTCATGAGTCATTTTCAATGATTCATATATATCATAGGCAGTTTCTGAAGGATAGAAAAACACTTAGAAAGGGGGGGTTTGAATAAGTATAGTCTTAAAAACTTGAACGATAAAAACAATTTGCACAGTTATTTTTATCCTGGTTCGTTGTTAACTAAACTACTCCAGTCCACCCCCACGGAGTGATTTACCTCACCTGAGGATTTAATCCACTAATCGCAACAGATTACAATGGTTTTCCACTTAGCCCACGACTAAGTCTTCTAGAGTATCCTGATCACAACCTGATCACTCTAGGAACAAATGCTTAGACACAAGCTAAGACTTTCTTAGAGTATTCTGACCACCACGTGATCACTCTAATTACAACTGCTTAGACACAAGCTAAGACTTCCTAGAGTATCCTGATCAACACTTGATCACTCTAGTTACTTACAAATTAATGTAATCAATTCTAAGAGTATTACAATGCTTCTCAAAAGCTATAATCACAACAGTGATATTTCTCTTAACGTTTAAGCTTAATCTCACTAATATATTACAACAGCAATGTAGTGAGCTTTGATAAAGATGAAGTTTCTGAGCTTTGAGTTTGAACAGCGTTTCAGCAAGTTAATTGTTAGCAAATCGTCTGGAAAATTGGTAACCTTGCTTCTCATCAGAACTTCATATTTATAGGCACTTGAGAAGATGACTGTTGGGAGCATTTAATGCTTTGCGTGTTCCGTACAGCATTGCATTTAATGTTTCACGCTTTTGTCAACTACCTCGAGCCTTATTCACGCTGTGTCTACTGACGTTGCCTTTAATAGCTTCCAACGTTCCTTTTGTCAGTCAGCGTAGCCTGCCACCTGTACTTTCTTCTGATCTGATGTTTGTGAATAAAACGTTTGAATATCATCAGAGTCAAACAGCTTGGTGCATAGCATCTTCTTGTCTTCTGACCTTGAAGTGCTTCTGAGCGTGATACCATGAGAACTTCAGTGCTTCTGCTTCTGATCTCAAGTTCTTCTGATGCTTCCATAGACCCATGTTCTGATTCTGCCTTGACCATATTCTGATGTCTTGCCAGACCATGTTCTGATGTTGCATGTTGAACCTTCTGAGACAAAGCTTCTGAGCGCTGATTTGTGCATACTCTTTATATATTTCCTGAAAGGGAAATTGCAATGTATTAGAGTATCACATTATCTCACACAAAATTCATATCCTTGTTATCATCAAAACTAAGAATATTGATCAGAACAAATCTTGTTCTAACAGTTTCTCTGTTTGATATCTTCTCATATTTAGCATGAGAAATAGCATTCAGCAGAATAGTCCTACACTTGTGATGATTTTTGAATTCTTTATTTTTGATCATCACTCATTTCTTGTCTTGTCAGCTTTACTCCTCTAGTTTTCACTGGATGTTTGTAACCATCCACCAGAAGATCCCATAAGTCACCATCTAGACCAAGAAAGTAACTTTCAAGCCTATCTTTCCAATATTCAAAGTTTTCACTATCGAATACTGGTGGTCTAGTGTAACCATTGTTACCATTTCCATTGTATTGCTCAGCAGAGCCAGATGTAGATGTAGGTGTTGGATCTTCACCAACCATCTTGACTTAAGCGTTTTTCTCTTCCTGAATCTTTTCTAAACACGGTTAAGTGCTTGCACCTTAGAACCGGCTCTCTGATGCCAATTGAAGGATAGAAAAACACTTAGAAAGGGGGGGTTTGAATAAGTGTAGTTTTAAAACTCTTAAGATAAAAACAATTTGCACAATGATTTTTATCCTGGTTCGTTGTTAACTAAACTACTCCAGTCCACCCCCTTGGAGTGATTTACCTCACCTGAGGATTTAATCCACTAATCACACAAGACTACAATGGTTTTCCACTTAGATAACCTCTAAGTCTTCAAGAGTATTCTGATCACAACCTGATCACTCTAGGAACACAATGCTTAGATACCCTATAAGACTTTCTAGAGAATCCGATCACAACTTGATCTCCTCTAGTTCTTACAAATGAATGTAAACAAATTCTTATAGGAGTTATAATGATTCTTAATAAGCTTTTATCACAACTGTGATTTTTCTCTTAAGTTTAAGCTTAATCTCACTAAGATATTACAACAGTAATGAAGTGAGGTTGAAGATGAAGTTTGAGAGCTTTTAGAATTTGACAGCGTTTTTGTATGTTTGCACAAAGTGTTGTATTCAGATTCTCATCAGAACTTCTATTTATAGGCGTTTGAGAAGATGACCGTTGGGAGCATTTAATGCATTGCATGATCCGTACAGCATTGCATTTAATGTTTCACTCTTTTGTCAACTACCTCGAGCCTTGCTTTTCCTGTTGTAACTAACGTTGCCTTTAATAGCTTCTAACGTTCCTTTTGTCAGTCAGTGTAGCCTGTCCTCTTGTACTTGCTTCTGATCTAATGTTTGTGTAAATAACGTTTGAATATCATCAGAGTCAAACAGCTTGGTGCAGAGCATCTTCTTGTCTTCTAACCTTGAAGTGCTTCTAGCGTGATACCATTGTAAACTCGGTTTTTTGAGGCGAAATGACTCCTTGCTCTTTTTTTTTCTTTTATTTTTTTTTTATTTTTTTTTGCAAGAGTCGCCACCGACTTTTATTTTATCCAACATTTAGGAAAGGCATAAAAGAACAGAAAAAGACCTTTTGACAGATTTTGGGTTCGGGGGGTTGGTTATACAAAGGGAAGGTTTTAAGCACCCTTTGTATCCATGGTTATCCATGGGCTCTTAATTGCTTAGCTCACTTTTTTAAATGCTTTGTTGATTTGAAAATAGAAGAAGTGAAGATGGACAATAGGTCACATAGGTCTCTGAAGAGTTTCACCGGGAATAATGCCCTTCAAATACCAGATGAAAGTTTTGAAAATAGATGAGAAGTTTTGAAAATACGTTGCTTGAAAATGGAAGTGTTTGAGCAAGCAATTAGGAGTTACTTACTCTTAATTTATAAGATCTTTCCTGTACGTTAGCAAAATAGACAAATAGAAAATAGCAGAAACATAAATAATATGTCCAAATGGACAAAGAGAAAATAACAGAAACATAAATAATACGTCCAATTGGACAAAGAAAAAATAGCATAAACATAAATAATACGTCCAAATGGACAAAGAGAAAATAACATAAGCATAAATAATATGTCCAAATGGACAAAGAAAAAATAGCATAAACATAAATAATATGTCCAAATGGACAAAGAAAAAATAACAGAAACATAAATAATATGTCCAAATGGACAAAGAAAAAATAGCGGAAACATAAATAATATGTCCAAATGGACAAAGAAAAAATAGCGGAAGCATAAATAATATGTCCAAATGGACAAAGAAAAAATAGCAGAAATATAAATAATATGTCCAAATGGACAAAGAAAAAATGACAGAAATATAAATAATATGTCCAAATGGACAAAGAAAAAATAACAGAAATATAAATAATATGTCCAAGTGGACAAAGAAAAAAATAACATAAATATAAATAATATGTCCAAATGGACAAAGAAAAAATAACAGAAATATAAATAATATGTCCAAGTGGACAAAGAAAAAATAACATAAATATAAATAATATGTCCAAATGGACAAAGAAAAAATAACAGAAATATAAATAATAAATAATAAAATAAAGCATAAAGCAAGAAATATAAAGAACAATATAATAAAATGCGGAATTTAAAGTCAATTGTTAGTATGTTAGCACGTGAATCATCTTGAAGCTAGTCAAGTATATTCACGATGTTAGTGAAGATCGATGGTGAGTGAATGATGATCTCGGATTTAAAATTAATGAAAATTTATCAGAAGCTTGATAGAATCATAGCGACTACACGATAAATTTCCAAAAGTCTTAAAACAACTGCATACAATCTCTGCCATATTTGATCTTTTATTCTGATTCGGGACAAAGGAAAAAGATAAGAAACAATATCAAATAATATACAAAAATAAATATAAAACAAATTAAACTTAATTCATTCTTTTTGTGATTTTTTTTGGAATTTGATTTTAAGTTAATTAACAAGCTAATTAAACAAATAATTATACAAATAATTAAACTTAACAAGAAAAATATTATTTTATATGTCAAAAATTAGATTATAAAAAATATAAACCTAAATCTAAAAGGAAAATATTTTTGGAGTTTTTTTATTGGTTAAAAATAATTAAAAAGCAATATTTACATAATTACTAATTAATTAAGCAATATAAATTAATTATGAAAAGAAATAAAATATTTTTATGTTAAAAATTAAATAAACATTTTATCAACTTAAAACTAAAATTAAAACATTTTTTTTGAGAAATTGAAAATATGCATAAATATGGAGTTTTTAATTCATGAACTCCTAACACTACTACATATTAAAAATTACATTGTACTTACTCTATGATGTTCCAAGAGTGGAAAAGAGTGATTGAAATTGATTGAAAGTGGCTATTTGAATGAGCCTTGATTTTTACAAGTTTATTGAAACTTTTGGAAAAATATAAAACTTATGCTATGGCTTTGGTGTTTGTTGTTGTGCTCTCCTCTTGTTTCTCCCTTCTTTTTTCCTCCCTTGAATGAAGAAAATGAAGTTCTATTTATAGGCAAAGAGTTTGATCTTGGAAGCCTTGCAAGTGGAAATTGTCATGATTGATTTTGTGGAAAAAATATGATAATGGAATATTTTCAATGAGTGTATTTCTTAACCATGGTTAAAACACTCAAGTATTATTCTCTTCAACCTTGCAATAATATATTTAAGCATCTTGAATTGGTCTTGATTGGCAACCATAAGCATCTTTGATAATATCTTTGAATTATCTCACTTTAATTAAACTTTAAATGAATAAAATTTAATTAAAATGAAATAAAAATGTCATGAATCATGGATGGGTCGTGGATGCCCTTTAAACATATGAGAATCAAGATTGAATCACAAAAGAATTGGCCTTTTTGAAAAAAAATCAAATTTTGGTCATTACTTGTTTCATGCATTTTTCCAAAAAAGGTCAACTTCATCAAGGCATATCTCCCTCAATTTTGATCCTATGAAAGTGTTCTTTAACTTTTTGGAAAGCCCAAGATGTCCTCTACAAGCCACTTTGGAAGCGTTTTTGCATTTGGAGAAGTTATTTTGATGATATGGGCTTTGACAAAAAACTGCTTTTTGTTGACTTTCAAAATGACCCGTAATGTTTTGGCTTATATCTTTTAGGCGGAAGCATTTCTTGACCTTGGTCCCAACATCAAAGTTGTAGAGAATTGAATTTCCTTGAGAATGAGCTTTGGTTGGAATTTTTCTGATAAATTATGAGAGAGTTATGGTCGGTCAAAGTTCAGTTGACTTTTAGCTAAAAAACTCTAATTTTGCAATTTTGAGTTTTGTCGATTTCTGAACTTTTCTTGATGAATTATGATCAACCATTAATAACATGATGAATCTTTTGACAAAATATGGATGTTGACAAAAAATTGCATTTTTGACTGTCTGTTGACTTTTTGGTCAAACTGGTTGTCTGTTGACTGTTTGAGTTGTTGACTGTGCGTCTGAGCGAATCGAAGTTTGAAAATTTGTCTGGTGGTATTTTGAGACATATGGAGATCCATGAAATCCATTTGAGGTCTCAAAAACTCGTTCTCCTAAAAAAAACAAAAACCCTAGTTAGGGACTGTTTGTGTAGGAGACAGTTAGGCGTACCTGATTTTTGTGCAGTGTTGAGTCTCTGTTGACCACGTGATTATCAGAAGACTTCTAGAACAAAATCTTGGAAATTTGAAGTGCGAAAAATTGATTTGACTGATGGTACAAACACGGAGAATTGCGCTGATAGCGGGTTTGACTGGTAACTAGCTGTCCGGGTATTAACGTAACAGTTAAAGTGAAAATTCAACAGTTTAAAGTTAATTTTTTTCTTTTTTTGTTTTTGTTGTGTTAATGGTGAAAAATTTATTTACCTGAGCTGTTAGAAAAACACAAACATAATAAATAAATAAAATATACTGTACGCGAACGAAAATACCGATAATAACCTTGAAAATAAATATTTAATGCACAGAAAAATAAATATTTAACACACATAATATTATCTTGATAATTAAACTACCGTACGACAGATAGTACAACATTTAATACTAACAGTACAAATATTACATAATATAATGAACAGTACGACAAATAAAATAGACGGTACACTATTTGAAAGCGACAGATACAACAAACTTTAAAAATGACGATTAATAATCCATGCTATGAACAACAGAAAATAGATGATCGGAAGTGTAACCATCGCAGGTCCGCATTTTTCAGGACTATGCAGACAGAAGAAGGACATGATCACCGTAAAAATAGTGATGACTATAAGAAAAAGTGTATCCATCCACTTTGCCATTTTTGCCGAGGAAGAAGAGAAAATAATTATGAGATAGAAGTTTGAGAAATTTGGGAGATGAGTGAAATTTGATGTGAGAATTTATGGAAAAAATGAGGAGTATTTATAGAGTGAAAAGAGAGAGATAGAGACGTTGGGAGTGGAGTGTACCGTTTGAATAGTAGTAGGATTTGAAAAAAAAAGTATGGTAGGTTTTGAAAAGAAAAAGGGTATAGAATAAAGCTAGGATTTGATTTTGAAAAAAAAGATTTGAAAAGAAAGAAAGAGATTTTGAAAAAAATAATATAGTATAAAAATAAAAATTAGTGGGAAATAAAACCAATAATAATTTAATTGTTACCAGTATAATCTGAAACCCGGACTCCGCGCCTGCAAATTTTAATTCTGCACGAACTGCGTCAGCATTATTTATCTGAAAATAAATCTCAAATAAACAGTGTATGAAGTGATAAACAGTATTTGGCGTTTATGAAAGGATAAATTTAACAGCGAACCAAAATACTGTATAAAAAATTCTAAAAATTGAGTATTCATAAAATCAGGATATTTATGAAATAAAAATCCAAGATTGTATAAAAATCCAAATTTTTAGACAGAAGTCTGTTGACTTCTTTTTTTGAAAAAAAGAACGCGGGCGAATTTTGGGGTATAACAATAATGATCATAACACTTAGAAAATGATGGGATCTCAGAGGTCAAAAATTGGGGTGCAACAGATGCCCCTATTTAAGTTTCTTCTATCCGGAGACACGATGATTGTAAATCTTCGGTTTAACGTGATGGAAGAGACTTAAATATATAAGAAAAAACATAATTTTTGAACCTGAGATGCAATGTAATGCTTATGATTATGAATTCACATGATTTCTACGAGATGGAAACAGGACACCAATGGGGAGAAGTAAACAGACTCCGCTAGGGAAAAGGTATACGTCATCTAGGAATAGAATCAGACTTCACACAAGAAAGAAACAGTTGACAAAAGCTTTCAAGATAAAACATGATTGAACTTTGAGAAGAGAATATCTGAGGCATACATGAATGTGGCTACATAAAATGAATATCAAGGTAAAACATGATTGGACAACATCAAATGACAATCAAGGTAAAACATGATTGGGCAACATCGAATGACAATCAAGGTAAAACATGATTGGGTAATCATCAACGGACAATCAAGGTAAAACATGATCACAGGTCCATCAAGGTAAAACATGATTGGATGTCATTAAGGATAATCAAGGTAAAATATGATTGGATAATCATCAATGGACAATCAAGGTAAAACATGATTAGATAATCGTCACAGATCCATCAAGGTAAAACATGATTGGATGTCATTAAGGGATAATCAAGGTAAAACATGATTGGATAACATCAAATGACAATCAAGGTAAAACATGATTGAAAAATACCAAATGACAATCAAGGTAAAACATGATTAGAGAATACCAAGTGACAATCAAGGTAAAACATGATTAGAGAACACCAAGGTCAATCAAGGTAAAACATGATTTGAACTTTTAAGAAGAAAATATCAAAAGCGTTTTAAGATAAACCATGAATGAAGCAGCATCAAACGACAATCAAGATAAAACATGATTGAACTCAGAGATATTCAAGAGTGACATTGAATGAGGTAATAACACTTTACTGGGAATTGGGACATCCATAGAAGCTTTGAATAAAAGGTGACAAAGTTCTGAAAAATTGTCAGAACAAACAAGACATATCATGAAGAATATCAGATAGATACAGACAAAACGAATCAAAAGGATAAATTTGTTTTGGTAGGTGCCAAGTAAGTTGGACTTTGATCTCAAGGTAAGATGTTGACAACAACAGGACCTTAGAAGAATGTAAATGAGCATGATTTTGTTTTTATGCATGATGTTAAAGTTTTATATGCATGATGAATGCTCAATGCAATGTAGTTATTCATGACGACTGGGATTGACTCTTTTGTGAGGCAAGATTGGAGCTTTGATTCCTCAACACAGGAACTCTAAAAAAAAATCCGCTTGGAAAGAAGATGCATGAACAAACTTCTTGTCACACTGATAACTGTATCAAACAAATGATCCTTTGAGAATAACTGATAAACTAGGCTTGAGTATTGCTGAAGAAGATTGCCCCTGATTGAGTAATTGTTGCAAGTTAACTGATCATGGCTTCAGTTGAACTATGTTGGGGATGAACTGATCACGGATTCAACTCTTGAAATGAATGTTGGGAAGACTTGCCATAGTATACATCTTGAAGAGGATATTCTGATCAACAAATCTTGATTAAACATCTGAACAACAGGATCTTGAAGGAACGTGCCCCTGATAGGATCACTGATCAAGTTTCTCGACTGTTTGAACTTCCCGAAAGATAAGTACTTACTTTCAAATAAAGTGTTCATTCAAGAATGGTAATTTTAATGCAATGCTCAAAACATATTTTTGAAATCAAAATCACTTTGTAAAGAAAATAGAATCACTGGTTAAAACATAAAGGTTAAGACAATCAACGTGAAAGATAAAGCAAAGATATGGTATCAACATGAATGATTGGTAAATCTCTTGGGAGTCAGCTTACGCAACCTTGTTGTAGTATGCTTTCAAAATAAACCTTGCTTCAATTAGGGCTTTTGAAGGTTGTAACGTGGTCAGGTTCACGGTTTAAAAAAATAAAAGGTATAAGGCTCAAAATTTTTGTAACCCACCCCATCTCCGTGATGATCTTCATTCCTAAACCCAGTTAATTCAAAATATGCATTCAGGTACCAAGAGACTTTTGGAATTTTACCTGTTGTAATGATGATAATTCACAAGCCAAGAAAACTTGGAGATGGCAGTCACTTCTTCCTTTTGATAGTCACAACATTTTGTGGTTCAAGAATTTATTGACTTATCTCTTTTTTTTATATCCCTAACTTTTGCCTGAACTGTTTATTTTGACCTTACAGTCAGCGGGATGCCTTAATTTTTGCCTAAGTCATTTTTTGATTTTGACTTAGAAGGCTTTTCGTCGATTTTCCTTTTTTGATACTTTTTTTTTTGAAAGATAGTGACTACCTTGCTTAATGATTATAATGAACTATCATCGACTTTTGCTCGGCGTCTCCAACATTTCTTTGATGTAAGCGGAGGAAAGTTTGTGATTAAAACACTTGTTAAAAGGTGCATTGAATGATTCTCTTAAAGTAGAATGCACAACCAAATTAACTGGGAACTACCCTGCCCCGGGTTAAAATGTGGGTTATTTCGTACAGAAAGAAACACCAACTTCTAGGCTCAAAGGGGTTGACGAGGGATTAACTTCCTTATTTCTCCAGTGTTTGGAAATTGAAACAATGCCTGTACATCGTCAGCAAAGTTTTATTTGAAAGCATACATTTCAACAACCTGGGTATTTCGTTGTCATCATCCTCCCTCCAATCTTTGCATAAAACACAAGTTTGATAGAGAAAGCAAAAAAAAATTTTTTTTATTATTATTATTGTTTTTTCTTTTTTTTTTTGTAAAAGAAGCATAAACATAGACATAGTAGATGAAAATGAATTCAAACATACGATGCTCATTTCATTAAAACTAACATTCAGGAATAAACAAAGTTTAAAAGCAAACAATACAACTGAGGAAATACAAACAGTAGAGAAACATGGCCTAGTGACTAATCAGTGACGAGGATGAGCTGTCCTGTCTTGATACACTGGCTTTAGGGAGATAATTGTCTTTGACTCGTTTTCAGCCATTCTGATTCGGCAAAGGATTAGTGACAACATTGGGACCAACATTCTTAAAAGATAGAATCTTTGATCTAACCAACTCTTGAACTCTCTCCTTCAAAGGGAAACATCTTTCTAAATCATGGCCCGCTGCCCCTTGATGGAAAGGACAATGAAGATCAGACCTAAAACCTTCTGGAAGAGGATTCCGAGGAGGAGCCATAGCTCTTGTTGTGATCAATCCTTTATGAACCAATGCAGGATACAATTCAGTATAAGTCATAGGGATGGGGTCAAAGTCAACCCTATTACGAATCTGATTTTTGTTAGCAACCTCAGGTCGAGGAACTTGAACTCGCACAGGAGCAACAGCAGCCACATAAGGTTGATCACCATTATGAGGTTTATGACGAGATCTTCTGTCTTCTGACACAACATTCATCTCATTCTTCTTTTGAAAGTTTACATAAGGCTTCCTCGCCCCACTAGAGGTTTCAACAACATGAGTAACTTTCCCATTCTTGATTCCTTCTTCAAGTCTCTGACCAATGGTTACCAAGTCTGTGAAGTTGGAAGATACATTGTCGATCATCTTCTCCCAGAAGAAAGGTGAGAGAGTATCCATAAACATGCCTGTTAGTTCCTTTTCAACTAAAGGTGGCTCTACTTGAGAAGCAAGCTCTCTCCAGCATTGAGCGTATTCCTTGAAAGACTCTTTCTCTTTCTGGGACATGCTTTGTAGTTGTCGGCGATCAGGTGCCATGTCCAAATTATACTTATATTGCTTAATGAAAGCATCAGTTAGGTCTTGGAAACATTGAATACGACTCCTCTCGAGTCCCATATACCATTTTAGCGAAACTCCGCTCAAACTATCTTGAAAACAATGGATGAGTAGTTTGTCATTTTGAGTGTAAGCAGCCATTTTGCGATAGTACATGATCAAATGGCTTTTTGGACAGGTGTTTCCTTTGTATTTCTCAAATTCAGGAGTCTTGAATTTTGCAGGCATGACGACATCAGAAACCAAACACATATTCTTAGCAGCAACCCCAAAGTAATTATTGCCTTCCATGGCTCTCAATCGCTTTTCCAAAGTCTGATACTGTTCTTTGACATCTTCAATATCTCCAGCATCCCCTTGGCTTCCATTCTGGGATTTGGCAGCTTGGTATTCAAATAAAGGATTCTCATAAGCATGTTGAGCAACAGTATGCACAATGGGCTGAGATTCAGTCATGATAGGAGCACGAATAACTGGGTTTGAAGTTTGACCATCACAGGTCGTGACGATTGACCAATACCAGGAGTCTTCTCATAGGGAGGAGTAAAATCAGGTGGCAAACCAAACTCAGGCCATGTTGAAGGTGGTTGTTGAGTGGGTTGAGGGTCAATATCCGCACTTGGGACTTCAACAATGACAGTCTTCTGAGGCGGTTCCCCTCTAGCGATCAAAACTTGCAGCATTTCAGTGAGCTTGGTCATACTTGACTTCAAATCCTCTATTTCCATCCTGACCTCTACGTTATGTTGCTCTTGATACTCCATTCTTAATCTGACGTTGGCTCTAGTTCCGTACTTGTGTGAGGGAATCAGCTTGACGGTAGACAGACAACTCTGAGGATGGAGACAGACAAGGATAAGTTTCATGGGTAACCTGGATGTATGTATGCAAATGATGCAATTGTTGTTTATATTAGTTGAGTTTCAAAGAACTTAAGATATTAATTTGCAAACATTCAAGCATTGGATTAAAGCATTGGTCAAGTTATCATCAAAATCAATCATCCATTTTGGTGGATTAGAATTTTCACCCCATCAACACCCAAGATCCATTGAGTTTGATGAAACTTACGATGTTTACAAAAAAGACCTCTAAGTTCATTGAAAATCAAAGGAAAAGATTTTTATGAATGTATGAATGCATGAATGCCACATATACAGAAATGGTAACACAAACATGGTGCACATAAGATAGGTTCAAAAGTTCAACGTCACGAGCATGAGGTCAAAGAACCAAACATGGGATAGTACTAGGGGTTAATCACCTGCACAACATGTTCTACTGATACGTCAGAGTCCACATTCTTCTTTCGGATATTACCGGCTTGCACAACTGAACTTGTGAGCTAGCAATATTCTCAAGAAAAACTCGTCTGAGTGTGGCTCTCCGCATGACAACTAATCCAAGTCTTCACCTGAATAGTTTCTGCGCCACAACCTAATAAGGCCAGGATGGGTTGGGGTTCTACGGCCAACTCAGCTTCTACAGTTCAATGAAAGCAATAATGTCTTCGCAACTGAACTTGCTAAACATATACTACCAACAAGGAACCTCCACTGAGCGGAAGGATTCTCATGCCAGCTTTTTAAGGACTGAACTCCTTGTATGCCATACATGACTATACCCTCCACCTAATTCTTATGTGTACTTAATCCGGGTTAGGATTTGTCCATAATGTATCTCTTATAACAGAACCACACATATATCCAGAATAGCAAAAAATAACAAAATAAACAAGTATAAGCAAATATTAAAGTGAACAAAAACTCTAAGGTAACCCCTCTTTTAAAAAGATTTTTCAAATCCCCAGCAGAGTCGCCAGTTCTGTAAACTCGGTTTTTTGAGGCGAACTGACTCCTTGCTCTTTTTTTTCTTTTATTTTTTTTTTATTTTTTTTTTCAAGAGTCGCCACCGACTTTTATTTTATCCAACATTTAGGAAAGGCATAAAAGAACAGAAAAAGACCTTTTGACAGATTTTGGGTTCGGGGGGTTGGTTATACAAAGGGAAGGTTTTAAGCACCCTTTGTATCCATGGTTATCCATGGGCTCTTAATTGCTTAGCTCACTTTTTTAAATGCTTTGTTGATTTGAAAATAGAAGAAGTGAAGATGGACAATAGGTCACATAGGTCTCTGAAGAGTTTCACCGGGAATAATGCCCTTCAAATACCAGATGAAAGTTTTGAAAATAGATGAGAAGTTTTGAAAATACGTTGCTTGAAAATGGAAGTGTTTGAGCAAGCAATTAGGAGTTACTTACTCTTAATTTATAAGATCTTTCCTGTACGTTAGCAAAATAGACAAATAGAAAATAGCAGAAACATAAATAATATGTCCAAATGGACAAAGAGAAAATAACAGAAACATAAATAATACGTCCAATTGGACAAAGAAAAAATAGCATAAACATAAATAATACGTCCAAATGGACAAAGAGAAAATAACAGAAGCATAAATAATATGTCCAAATGGACAAAGAAAAAATAGCATAAACATAAATAATATGTCCAAATGGACAAAGAAAAAATAACAGAAACATAAATAATATGTTCAAATGGACAAAGAAAAAATAGCGGAAACATAAATAATATGTCCAAATGGACAAAGAAAAAATAGCGGAAGCATAAATAATATGTCCAAATGGACAAAGAAAAAATAGCAGAAATATAAATAATATGTCCAAATGGACAAAGAAAAAATGACAGAAATATAAATAATATGTCCAAATGGACAAAGAAAAAATAACAGAAATATAAATAATATGTCCAAGTGGACAAAGAAAAAAATAACATAAATATAAATAATATGTCCAAATGGACAAAGAAAAAATAACAGAAATATAAATAATATGTCCAAGTGGACAAAGAAAAAATAACATAAATATAAATAATATGTCCAAATGGACAAAGAAAAAATAACAGAAATATAAATAATAAAATAAAGCATAAAGCAAGAAATATAAAGAACAATATAATAAAATGCGGAATTTAAAGTCAATTGTTAGTATGTTAGCACGTGAATCATCTTGAAGCTAGTCAAGTATATTCACGATGTTAGTGAAGATCGATGGTGAGTGAATGATGATCTCGGATTTAAAATTAATGAAAATTTATCAGAAGCTTGATAGAATCATAGCGACTACACGATAAATTTCCAAAAGTCTTAAAACAACTGCATACAATCTCTGCCATATTTGATCTTTTATTCTGATTCGGGACAAAGGAAAAAGATAAGAAACAATATCAAATAATATACAAAAATAAATATAAAACAAATTAAACTTAATTCATTCTTTTTGTGATTTTTTTTGGAATTTGATTTTAAGTTAATTAACAAGCTAATTAAACAAATAATTATACAAATAATTAAACTTAACAAGAAAAATATTATTTTATATGTCAAAAATTAGATTATAAAAAATATAAACCTAAATCTAAAAGGAAAATATTTTTGGAGTTTTTTTATTGGTTAAAAATAATTAAAAAGCAATATTTACATAATTACTAATTAATTAAGCAATATAAATTAATTATGAAAAGAAATAAAATATTTTTATGTTAAAAATTAAATAAACATTTTATCAACTTAAAACTAAAATTAAAACATTTTTTTTGAGAAATTGAAAATATGCATAAATATGGAGTTTTTAATTCATGAACTCCTAACACTACTACATATTAAAAATTACATTGTACTTACTCTATGATGTTCCAAGAGTGGAAAAGAGTGATTGAAATTGATTGAAAGTGGCTATTTGAATGAGCCTTGATTTTTACAAGTTTATTGAAACTTTTGGAAAAATATAAAACTTATGCTATGGCTTTGGTGTTTGTTGTTGTGCTCTCCTCTTGTTTCTCCCTTCTTTTTTCCTCCCTTGAATGAAGAAAATGAAGTTCTATTTATAGGCAAAGAGTTTGATCTTGGAAGCCTTGCAAGTGGAAATTGTCATGATTGATTTTGTGGAAAAAATATGATAATGGAATATTTTCAATGAGTGTATTTCTTAACCATGGTTAAAACACTCAAGTATTATTCTCTTCAACCTTGCAATAATATATTTAAGCATCTTGAATTGGTCTTGATTGGCAACCATAAGCATCTTTGATAATATCTTTGAATTATCTCACTTTAATTAAACTTTAAATGAATAAAATTTAATTAAAATGAAATAAAAATGTCATGAATCATGGATGGGTCGTGGATGCCCTTTAAACATATGAGAATCAAGATTGAATCACAAAAGAATTGGCCTTTTTGAAAAAAAATCAAATTTTGGTCATTACTTGTTTCATGCATTTTTCCAAAAAAGGTCAACTTCATCAAGGCATATCTCCCTCAATTTTGATCCTATGAAAGTGTTCTTTAACTTTTTGGAAAGCCCAAGATGTCCTCTACAAGCCACTTTGGAAGCGTTTTTGCATTTGGAGAAGTTATTTTGATGATATGGGCTTTGACAAAAAACTGCTTTTTGTTGACTTTCAAAATGACCCGTAATGTTTTGGCTTATATCTTTTAGGCGGAAGCATTTCTTGACCTTGGTCCCAACATCAAAGTTGTAGAGAATTGAATTTCCTTGAGAATGAGCTTTGGTTGGAATTTTTCTGATAAATTATGAGAGAGTTATGGTCGGTCAAAGTTCAGTTGACTTTTAGCTAAAAAACTCTAATTTTGCAATTTTGAGTTTTGTCGATTTCTGAACTTTTCTTGATGAATTATGATCAACCATTAATCACATGATGAATCTTTTGACAAAATATGGATGTTGACAAAAAATTGCATTTTTGACTGTCTGTTGACTTTTTGGTCAAACTGGTTGTCTGTTGACTGTTTGAGTTGTTGACTGTGCGTCTGAGCGAATCGAAGTTTGAAAATTTGTCTGGTGGTATTTTGAGACATATGGAGATCCATGAAATCCATTTGAGGTCTCAAAAACTCGTTCTCCTAAAAAAAACAAAAACCCTAGTTAGGGACTGTTTGTGTAGGAGACAGTTAGGCGTACCTGATTTTTGTGCAGTGTTGAGTCTCTGTTGACCACGTGATTATCAGAAGACTTCTAGAACAAAATCTTGGAAATTTGAAGTGCGAAAAATTGATTTGACTGATGGTACAAACACGGAGAATTGCGCTGATAGCGGGTTTGACTGGTAACTAGCTGTCCGGGTATTAACGTAACAGTTAAAGTGAAAATTCAACAGTTTAAAGTTAATTTTTTTCTTTTTTTGTTTTTGTTGTGTTAATGGTGAAAAATTTATTTACCTGAGCTGTTAGAAAAACACAAACATAATAAATAAATAAAATATACTGTACGCGAACGAAAATACCGATAATAACCTTGAAAATAAATATTTAATGCACAGAAAAATAAATATTTAACACACATAATATTATCTTGATAATTAAACTACCGTACGACAGATAGTACAACATTTAATACTAACAGTACAAATATTACATAATATAATGAACAGTACGACAAATAAAATAGACGGTACACTATTTGAAAGCGACAGATACAACAAACTTTAAAAATGACGATTAATAATCCATGCTATGAACAACAGAAAATAGATGATCGGAAGTGTAACCATCGCAGGTCCGCATTTTTCAGGACTATGCAGACAGAAGAAGGACATGATCACCGTAAAAATAGTGATGACTATAAGAAAAAGTGTATCCATCCACTTTGCCATTTTTGCCGAGGAAGAAGAGAAAATAATTATGAGATAGAAGTTTGAGAAATTTGGGAGATGAGTGAAATTTGATGTGAGAATTTATGGAAAAAATGAGGAGTATTTATAGAGTGAAAAGAGAGAGATAGAGACGTTGGGAGTGGAGTGTACCGTTTGAATAGTAGTAGGATTTGAAAAAAAAGTATGGTAGGTTTTGAAAAGAAAAAGGGTATAGAATAAAGCTAGGATTTGATTTTGAAAAAAAAGATTTGAAAAGAAAGAAAGAGATTTTGAAAAAAATAATATAGTATAAAAATAAAAATTAGTGGGAAATAAAACCAATAATAATTTAATTGTTACCAGTATAATCTGAAACCCGGACTCCGCGCCTGCAAATTTTAATTCTGCACGAACTGCGTCAGCATTATTTATCTGAAAATAAATCTCAAATAAACAGTGTATGAAGTGATAAACAGTATTTGGCGTTTATGAAAGGATAAATTTAACAGCGAACCAAAATACTGTATAAAATTGAGTATTCATAAAATCAGGATATTTATGAAATAAAAATCCAAGATTGTATAAAAATCCAAATTTTTAGACAGAAGTCTGTTGACTTCTTTTTTTGAAAAAAAGAACGCGAGCGAATTTTGGGGTATAACAATAATGATCATAACACTTAGAAAATGATGGGATCTCAGAGGTCAAAAATTGGGGTGCAACAACCATGAGAACTTCAGTGCTTCTGCTTCTGATCTCAAGTTCTTCTGATGCTTCAATAGACCATGTTCTGATTCTGCTTGACCATCTTCTGATGTCTTGCGAGAGCATGTTCTGAAGTTGCATACTTGAACCTTCTGAGTCAGTGCTTCTTGCGCTGAATTTGTGCATACTCTTTATATATTTCCTTAAATGGAAATTGCATAGGATTAGAGTACCACATTATCTCAAGCAAAATTCATATACATTGTTATCATAAAAACTAAGAATATTGATCAGAACAAATCTTGTTCTAACAACACCTACCAAAAGAAAGACCCCTTAACAGGAATATCTGACCAAGATAAAGCCACCACAGGGGAAGTCATGTGTGAATGCTAAACACTCAAGCCATGAAAAAAATGAGGAGGAGCCTGTAAAGAAAATAGGAAGCTCTAGAAGAAGGAAACCTAGACAATATAAGTATCACAAAAAGGACAAGTGCATTCCTGGTACAAGCAAGAACATGACAATAGTGGGGGATATTGTAGAAGGAGGTGAGTCTGCTACCTCAGTAGAACATGACAATGTCAAAACAGATGTCTTAACATCAAAATATGCTAAGAACTCAATTGTGCACATTAAGACAAACAAAGCCTTCATAATTGATGAATGCTCATCAGTAAATATCCAAAATGCTCTCCAACAGGAGATTATTGTTCGGAACCAAATCCCAGAAGCTGTTAGAAGATCAAGGAAAAATGCGCTTAAAGACATCCAGACTAGATATATGAAAAGAGAAGTCTATCTGTTCAAGAAGAGTATTGCTCTGAACTTGGTCTCAAGGAATTTATCCATTGACAGTCAGTTCCAACTAAGAGAAGAGACACTAGAAATAGACCAATCTTCAAGAATCTGGATGGAAAGAGCAAAGGACTCACAATTCAACTTGAGAAATTAAGAAAGAAAGGAGAGAATGATCCTTCTAATCACAACTAAAGATGTGAATCTGATGACAGGTGTGATTCCTACAAATCTTTTGGGCTGGTCTAAATCAAATTGGATACACCAAAGTGTATCTAATCAGAATGTCAAGAGGAATGTCATAACTATGCCCTGCTACATCAAAACTGTGTGGAGGACAAACAAATTTCTATACAAAGGTCAACCACTGATCTAGATGTTAATAAGCTGGATGTGAAGGTCTTCCTGGTTCACAAAAAGATCCTTCAGCTGCCATCCCTCTACAACAACCCTAGTGTAATCACAAATTGCACTTTTCTCACAGAAACAGGTTTAAAACTCACTCACTTCATTGAGATGCCTCAACAATCTCTGTTCCTCTCATTCAAAGCAATGTTTTGTCTAAACATGCATACAGAGGTAACTAGTCCTGACAGGATCTTGAATAATGCACAGTTGAGAATGGTGCATATGTTGAAAACTGAGGATCTAACCAAGAAGTCTGCAGATGATTCTAAAGATAGTGACAAGCATGTTCCAAACAATATCAATGATATTTTCACAAAAGACCTTGATGCTACACAGTTTGAAAACTTGCGGAGCAAGTTAGGAATCTGCATCTTTGAGGAACCATAATTTAACAAACAAAAAAATTTGGGAGAAGACAGTTGTGTGCTTTGGCAACTTTTGTGGCCAAACAGGGGGAGAAGTAATGTCACCCCAGAACAACAAGTATGTGGTGTTTGTGTGATCAACAATTCTGATATGCTTATTTTGTGTTGATCTGTTTGTGCTTGTGCTGCTCTTGTGGTGTGGTTAGTTTTGATCTGTTTGAGCACTGTGTGCATGTTGGTGGTGTGTGTTGTTTGTTCTGTATTAACTCTGATTGTGTTTGGTTATTTTGTTTCTACTGCAAGTGTTTCTCTGATATGGTGTGATAGGTTGTTTTAGCCAAATATGCCAAAGGGGGAGATTGTAGATGTCTTTCATGTTGGCTGCATTTATGGTAAAACATACCTGAGTGTTTAATGTCTTGACTGATGTCATGACATGTTTTATACTGTGTAATGTATGTTGCATTTGTGTTTAGCTAATACAGGTTCTGTTGAATGTCATGACCGATGTCATGACATCCTTGTTTGACAGCATGAGCTGTTATATTTTATTAATTGTGTTTCTTGATTTCTCTCAATCTACAATTTAGGAAACCTTTTATTGTGTGTTGAATATTTCGTCTAGAATATTTCGCTTACAGCATATTCTGTATCAACCAGATGGCGTGGGAATTAGGTTAACTTGGTTAACCCTAATGTGTTTCTAAAAAAGCCCAAGGCCCAAGAGCTGCATATAAAAAGTCTGCAATCCTAATTTGGAACACAGAGAGAGTATTTGTTAATTGTGAAGAACCGTAGTTCTGTAGTTGTCTCTTGTACTCCAAGCAATTGTCTTTTGATGATTGTATTGGAATAGGTTATTTTTATTAATTGTCACTCTAAGCTTTTAAGCACGAGTGTGTGTCTCTTGATTGAAGCTTTTAAGCAGATCAAGGTGTATTTTTGAAGTGTGTCTTCTCTCTGTATTTGTTTAATGTTTATTTGTAATCACTACTGTAATTGAGGGGAGTGAGGGGAGATACTCAGGTCTAGGAATAGTTGGAACTTCATTGGGTAGGTTTTAAGTGAGGAGTTGTAAACGGGGGAGTTTAACTCCGAATTAATTCTGCTTATATTGGATTCCCTCCCTGGCTTGGTAGCCCCCAAAGTAGGTTGTTTGAACCAAACTGGGTAAACAATTATGTGTGTTCGTTATTGTTTTTATGCGTTTCTGTTTTAATTTATTGTGTTGTTCAATTGTGGATGTCATAACATCCAGTACGACATCAAGTGCAAGTTACTAGAATTTTCAGAGGATAAGGGCGCTGCTCTTGTTAATGGACTCAAAGAGAGCTACCAGGATGGGATCTGCGTTGCTCGGTGTAGAAGGTTGTTGCAATGTTCCCGAAACGCTTTCTTGATTTTTCTTGGAATTGTTCATTGTAGCATCTTGAATAGATAGATCTAGAATGTCATTCGGAGAAGGAGATGCCGTCACAACGTCCTTTCTTTGAGGGACGACGTCTTCGATGAAGGGGTTGATGAAACTAGGAATGGTGGGGCACTCGGGAGAGATAATGGTGGAGAGGATGTTGTGCTTATCGTTGAGATTGGCCATAGTGTAACTGATAAAATTTGCTTTTGGTCTACGTTCTTGAGGAGGAAGAAGACTGGGGTAGCAAGTGAATTCCCACAGACGACGCCACTGTTTCGACCTAGAGATCAGAACCAGAAAGGGGTCACAAACGTCTTGCACGGTGTCGAGGAAGAGGAGAGGGGGGTGTAACTACAAGGTACTCTAACGATCATGTTAGTGCGGTCACAGATACGAGTAAATGTTTAGAGTTATAAAAATGTGTTACCTGGCCCTCTAAAGTGAGAGAGTTTATATAATACCCCCAGCGTGTGGCTAACGGTCTGAGTTTTAGGCTATGTCGTGGACTGAGGCCCAAAACCAGTAACTGCCAGGATTATAGGAGTAAACCTAGGAATCCTGGGAGACTGCTCGACACTATCCATTAGGCGAGCAGAGGGGCGATCCTGGTCGACACGAGGTGAGATCTAGGGAGTCAAATGAACTCCTGGGGACAGGGAGCCAATCTGGTCGGCGAGGTTGCATCGTGCTCGATGTCGAGCGTGGGGAGAGTGCTTTCCCTGCTCGTGAGTAACTGAGTCTAGGTCATTTGGGTCGTCTTAATGGTAGACATGGATTGGGCCGTTTCTTAGTGTCGGTCATGTCCAGAACACATATAATTGAGGAAATTCATCTAATTCCAAAATGTTCTAAATTCATGAAAGATGCATTGACAAAGAGGAAAAGAGCAAGAAAATTTTCTATTGTTGAATTAACCCAAGAATGTAGTCAATTTGTTCAAGAAAAACTACCACCCATGTTGAAAGATCCAGGAAGTTTCAAAATATTTTGCAATATAGGAGATTTATTTTTGTGGCAGAGCATTGTGTGATATTGGATCAAGCATTAATATCATGCACCTATATATCTTCAAGAAGTTAGGCATTGGAGCTGCAAGGCCAACAACTAATACACTTTAACTGGATGATCGAAGCATTTTCTACCCTCAAGGAAAGATTGAAGATGTTCTACTGATTTTATAATCATGGATTTCAACACTGATGAAGACCCTCATATTCTCTTGGGAAGATCATTCCTAACAACAGGAAGAACTTTGATAAATGTTGAAAAAGGAAAACTCACTATGAGGGTAAATGGGCAGCAAGTGATATTTAATGTCATAAATGCATTGAAATATCCTAGAGAAGACAGATATGCATTGTTAAGAGAAGGTATCATAAACGGACCTTTTCTTCTAATTGATGGAAGGATGGAACACTTACATACCTTGTAAATTGTAGTTGAATTGATGGAATACAACTTCCAATCCTTAGATAAACCACCTGAGTTGGAATTGAAACAACTTCGTGCTAACTTGCAATATGCCTACCTAGAGGCGGGACATAAGTTGCATGTGATTATTGATACTAGTATGTATGATGAGAAAAGATGTCAACTTGAAGCACTTCTAAAAAATAACAAGAAGGCTATTACTTGGCAAATATCAGACTTTGAAGGAATCAACACTATAGTTTGTATGCATAGAATACTCATGAAAGAGAATGTCAAGAATAGTAAAGAAAGTCAAAGAAGACTGAATCATATCATGAAGGATGTTGTAAAAAAGGAAATTATAAAATGGTTAAATGCAAGAATTATCTACCATATCGTTGATAGTGTGTGGGTAAGTCCTATCCATGTGTCCCAAAGAAAGGTGGCATGATTGTGATTGAGAATGAGAAGAATTAACTAATTCCTTCAACAATTGTTACTGGTTGGAGAATATGTATGGATTATAGGAAGTTAAACAAGGCTACAAGGAAAGACAATTTCCCTCTTTCATTCATTGGTCAAATGTTGGATAGACTGGCTAGAAAAGAATTTTATTATTTCCTTGATTAATACTTAGACTATAACAAGATAGAAATATCCCCTGAGGACCAAGAGAATACCACTTTTACATATCCCTTGCCTTTATTATGATGTCATTTGGATTATGTAATGCTCCAGCAACATTCCAAAGGTACATGATGGCTATCTTCTTTGACCTTATTGAGTGTTCCATTGAAGTGTTTATCGATGATTTTGTAAGTATTTGGAAAATATTTCAAAAGATGATTGGATAAATTGGAGTTGGTACTAACAAGAAATGAAGATAGAAACTTGATGCTGAATTAGGAAAAATGTCATTTCATGGTTAAGGAAGGAATAGTTCTAGGGCATAAAATTTCAAAGGTACGATTGAAGGTCGACTAAGCCAAGATTGAAGTAATTGAAAAGCTACCTCCACTCTCCAACATCAAGTTAATAAGAAGTTTTCTTGGTCACGCTGGTTTTTATAGAAGGCTCACAAAAGATTTTTAAAAAATAACAAAGCCTTTATGCCAACTACTGCAACATGATGTTCCAGATCTCTTCAATGCTGAATAGGATCAAGTTTTCAAGGCTATAAAAAGGCTTTGATATTTGAACCAATTATAAAGGCACGTGATTTAACCAAACTATTTAAGCTCATGTGTGATGCAAATGACTTTGCCATTGGGGTTGTTCTGGGGAAAAGGCATGATAAAGTGTTTTACACCATTTATTACGCTAGTAAGACACTGCTAGATTCCTAAATTAACTATATTACCACTAAAAAGAGCTATTATTCATTATATTTGCTTTTGAAAAATACATATCCTACTTGGTAGGCACTAAGGTTGTAGTCTACACAGATCATGCAACAATCAAGTACCTTGTTGCCAAGAAGGATAAGATTGATAAGATGGGTACTACTGTAAAAGTTTGACTTGGAAATCTAAGATAAAAAAAGAGTAGAAAACTTAGTGACTACCCATTTGTCAAGACTTACAAATGATGACCAGAGACATGACAGAGAAGATATTAAGGAAGGATCTCTTAATGAACAGTTGCTTATGATGATTTTTGTCGTGACACCTTGATATGCAGATATTGTGAACTATTTAGTAAGTAGACAAGTCCCTCCAAAATTCAATTCTCATCAAAGGAAAATATTCTTTCATGATTCAAAGAATTACTATTGGGATGATCTAGTCTTGTATAATAAGTGTGTCGATCAACTTTTGAGCAGGTGTATGAACTATCAAAAGTGCATCAGATCTTATCAGTGTGCCATAATGCACCTTATGTAGGACATTTTGGAGGAAACAAAATTGCTGTTAAGGTTCTGCAATCAGGTTATGTCTGGCCTTCTTTTTTCAAATATGCATATGAATTGGTTAAAACTTGTGATAGATTATAAAGGATTGGGAATATTTCCATGATACAATAAATTTCATTCATTAACATTTTAGACATTGAGTTGTTTTGTAGATGTTTTCTTGTTGGCTGCATTTATGGTAAAACATACCTGGTGTTTAATGTCTTGATTGATGTCATGACATGATTTATATTGTATTATGCAAGTTGCATTTGTGTTTAGCTAATACATGTTCTGTTGGTGAATGTCATGACCGATGTCATGACATCCTTGTCTGACAGCAGGGGCTGTTATATTTTATTAATGTGTTTCCTGATTTCTCTCAGTCTACAAATTAGGAAACCTTTTATTGTATGCTGAATATTTCGTCTAGAAGATTTCGCTGACAACACATTCTGTAACAACCAGATGGCGTATAAATTAGGTTAACTTGGTTAACCCTAATTTGATTCTTGAAAAGCCCAAGGCCCAAGAGCTGCATATAAGAAGACTGCAATCTTAATTTGGAACGCAGAGAGAGAATTTTTAATTGTGAAGAACCGTAGTTTTGTAGCTGTCTCTTGTACTCCAAGCAATTGTCTTTTGATGATAGTATTGGAATAGGTTGTTTGTTAATTGTCACTCTAAGCTTTTAAGCACGAGTGTGTGTCTCTTGATTGAAGCTTTTAAGCAGATCAAGGTGTGTTTTTGAAGTGTGTCTTCTCTCTCAATTTGTTTAATGTTTATTTGTAATCACTGTTGTGATTGAGGGGGAATGAGTGGAGATACTCAGGTCTAGGAATAGATTGGAATTACATTGGGTAGGTTTTAAGTGAGGAGTTGTAAACGGGGGAGTTTAACTCCGAATTAATTCTGCTTATATTGGATTCCCTCCCTAGCTTGGTAGCCCCCATAGTAGGTTGTTTGAACCGAACTGGGTAAACAATTCTGTGTATTCTTTATTGTTTTTATGTGTTTCTTTTTTAACGTTTTGTGCTGTGTAATTGTGGATGTCATAACATCCAGTACGACATCAAGCGTGAGTTACTAGAATCTTCATGTTTGATGTGTGGGGCATTGACTTCATGGAAACATTTCCCCAATTGTTTGAAAATTTGTACACACTTGTGGTTGTTGATTATGTGTCCAAGTGGATAGAGGAAAAATGTGAAATTTGTACATACTTCATGGAACCATTTCCCTAATTGTTTGGAAATATATACTTACTCGGGGAAATTCTTTGTTGTATCAATTGAATATTTCCCAGTGGGAGATAGAATAAAAATGTTGTAGTACTCAAGGCTGGAAATAGGTTACATGAAAAAATACTTATAATTATACAGGAATAATTTTAAAATATTAGGCTGCACAAATATTACTTAAAGAAGCCAGGTGCATCCTTCCATATATCTAGTCTTACTTGTTTTGTTCAGATGGGCGTACAAGTGAACTCGACATGCAACTCTCAATCTATACTCGTGAATAGTCTTTATATCGATGAAGTATTCTAGTTATATAACATTATTGTAAGTTGCAATCATATCCATAAAAATAGTTGTACAAACCAAGTACAAACAATAAGTTTTGATGGCACGAAGCCTGTGATGCTCTCTAAGTGCATCATCACCGTGATGAGAAATATCATTCAAATTACCGATGTAAAAACCCTTTATTCATTTAAATCGTGCATGACATACTCACACCTGATTAGTCTCCATTTGGGCCTTTTGAGAATCAACTCTTAACTATTCAACCATCATGTCTAATACATAAGATCAATAAATCATAGAACGATCCAATAGACTGCCTTTGATAAACAGATATATCAATCATGAAACATAGGTGAGGCGCATGTTTCATGAAAGAACAATATATTTGATTGATAAATCATAATTAAATTATATAGGGTTAAATACATTTTACCCCCTGCCAAAGTAACGAGTTTCGGTTTTCCCCCTTATTAAAAAAAAATTTAGCCTTTGCCCCTTAACAAATGGCCAAGAATCAAACCATTCACCTAAGGGTGAATAGGCGCCCTTCTTACCACTGAGCTACACATCATTGCTTGTTCTATAAGTGGAACGATATCAATATGTAGCATATTTTCTACTTTTTTTTTCCCAATAATAGTATATATTAATATTTATAATGTATTACTTTATTTATTTATTTATTTATCATTAATGTTTATATATTACTTTATTTATTTACTTTATTTATTTATGATTAATATTATTTATTTATTTATTTATTTATGTATTATTAATATTATTAATATGTTTTTTAATATTTATGTATTACTTAATTAATTAATTTATTTATTTATTTTATATAATTACGTATTTAAATTTATAAACATATATATAAACGTAATTATATAAAATTTATTAAGTAAATACTAAGTAAAATTTATTAAGTAAATATTTAAATTTTTAAAAGTTGAATAATTTAAATAGCTGTATATAATTATAAAATGGGTTAATAGTCATAATTATGTAAATGTATTTTTAATTAACGTTTTAATTATATAAAAAAATTATAATTAAAAACGTTTTAATTATAGAAATGTTTTTTTATAATGTTTTTTAAAAGTTGAATAATTAAAAAAAACATTTACATAATGGTGAATTCTTATTTACCCAACTCAAAAAGTTGGGTAAAGTTACATTCAGTGTAAAATGTCTTCAAAACAATAAATAATTGTACTATTTCATAATTAATTAAATATGTAAAAATTAAATGAGATCTTTTGATTGGTTGAAGGTACAATACTCTACTTTTGATGATGGGTAGAGAAGTTGTCCCCTTATATAATTATAAAAAACATTTATAAAAACATTTATATAATTAAAAAAGCTGAACATAATTATAAAAAAGATTTTATTTAAATTATTCAACTTTTAAAAAACATTTGAAAAAAACATTTATGTAATTAAAACATTTTTAATTATAAATTTTTTTTTATATAATTAAAATGTTAATTAAAAATACATTTATATAATTATAACGTTAATTAAAAATACATTTATATAATTATAAAAAAACATTTATTTAATTAAAACATTAATTAAAAATGTTAATTAAAAAAATTTATTGAAATTATTAAATAATAGATTTATATAATTATTAAATAATACATTTATATAATTGTAAAAAAACTGAATAAAAACGTTAATTAAAAACGTTTATTAAAATTATTAAAAAAATGTTTATATAAATTATTAGATAAATTATTAAAAACGTTTATTAAATAAAACATTTAAATAAAATTATTTAAAAAAACGTTTATATAAATTAAAAACGTTAAAAACTGTAATAATATAAAAAATGTTAAAATATTTAAAATACATTTATATAATTATACAATTATAAAATATTTAAAAATACATTTATATAATTATAAAAAAAACGTTAATTAAAATACATTTAAATATTTTATAAAAAAATGTTAATTAATTACATTTAAATAATTTATAATTATATAATTATTAAATAATACATTTATATAATTATTTAAATATTATTACAGTTTTAATTTATATATTATTGAAAAAGAATGGAGTATTAATATATAGAACTCCTTTGCAACTATAAACAACTAAACATGCATGGTTTGGTGGTAAGCTTACAGCAATGTAGTCTTGGGTCTCAAACTCAGGTCCGTTCAAGTTAAATGATAGTCACTTTACAATGAGACAAATCAATTTCTATTGTTAATATTCTTAATAATGAATATTGTTAATATTCTTAATGAATACCTAAGTTAATAATTCAGAACAAACACTTATTTATTTCAAATAACAAACAAATAAATATTTACTAATTTTAAATAATAAAAAAATAAAAAAAATATAAAAAAAAAATATAAATCTTAAATATAATTAATCAAATAAAATAGAATAAATAAATATTTAATTGAATTAATATTAAACTAATTGATCACTATTTAGTTTGAATTAACTAAATAATTTTAAAAAATTGATTGATTATTTATTTAAATTGATTAAATATTTTAACAATTAATTAAATTACTATTAAATTAATTAAATTACTATTAAATTAATTAATTATTATTTAATTTAAATTAGTTTGAAATAAGTAAATATTTATTTGTGTGTTATTTAATTTCAATTACATATAGTTTAATTTATTTCTAATTGATTAAATATATTGAGGATTTACATTTTATAAATTTTATTTTTAAATTGGTGTATTATTTGAAACTAGTATATATTTATTTGTGTGTTATTTAAAATAAGTAAATGTTTTTTCTAAATTATTTAGTTAAGCATTTATCATTGGGAATATTAACAATAGAAATTGATTTGTCTAGTTATAAAGTGATTATTATTTATTAGACTTAGGTTCGAGACCCCCTTAGTACAAATTTTGTAATTTTTGTTTTAAATTCAGAATTATTTAATGTTATTAAAAAATTTAGGAATTATTTATCATGAAAACATACTGGCCTAGTGGTAAAGACTTAAGATATTGTTTAAAAATCTTGGGTTTGATTCCTTCTAAAAAATAATTTTGGAAGGGATTAAATGAGACTGTTTTTTGTGAGACTAATTTGAGTTGTGTAATTTTTGTGAGGGACCAAAATAGATCTCACTCTTTGTTTTGATATTGTTAAGGATTCTAACAACCAAACAAATTGAAAATTTCTTTATCCACCTCCCTATGGGGGTCACCCCCAGCGAAAAACCAAAACTGCCCCTGCTTCGGAGATGCATCTCCGAAGTTTTTTTTTTTTTGAATTTTCATACATTTCGGAGATGCATCTCTGAAGTTAAAAAAATTTAAAAACGTGAATATTTTCGGAAGTTCATTTCCGAAAATATACCTGCATATACAAATTTCCCTCCTTCACTATTTCATCATTTCTCTCCAAAACATCTCAAAACCCTCTCCAAAACCCAATCAATCTCCATCCATTTTTCGCCCTAAAATCAAGTTTCAAACCGTTGATCACGTTAAAGGGAGCATAGAAAGCTACAATTTCAGGTAAACATCACTCATTTCATCCCCTATTTCACTACATTGATTGAAGAAATTTCTGCTGAAAACTGATATGGTTCGGAAGTTCATTTCCGAAATATATTACCTAATAAATTTCGGAAATGAACTTCCGAAATATGCCCTGGCAGTTAAAAAAAAACAGTTTTGACCAATTTTGCTAATTTATTCATTTGTTAGGTATGGTGCATCTGGACAACATTGTGCGAGACGATGGAGTATTAGTTCCGGAAATTGTCAACGTTAATAACGATCCGGTTATTGACGTTACTCCTATGATCGATGCGGTCGATGTTCGGCAACATTTTACAAATGATCGGAGCTTCGGTAGTCGCAAACAATTGATTGATTGGGTTCGGAAGGAAGCTAACAAACATGGATTTGGAATTGTTATTTTAAGGTCGGACAACGGAAATAGTAGGCGGAAAGCTTTCGTTGTTTTGAATTGCGAACGGGGTGGTAGTTGAAGGATAGAAAAACACTTAGAAAGGGGGGGATTGAATAAGTGTGACTTTAAATCTTGGACGATAAAAATAAATTGCACAATTATTTTTATCCTGGTTCGCTGTTAACGAAGCTACTCCAGTCCACCCCCGCAGAGATGATTTACCTCAACCTGAGGATTTAATCCACTAATCGCACGGATTACAATGGTTTTCCACTTAGTCCGCAACTAAGTCTTCCAGAGTCTTCTGATCACACACTGATCACTCCAGGAACAACTGCTTAGATACCCTCTAAGACTTTTCTAGAGTCTACTGATCAACACGATCACTCTAGGCTTAGTTCACTCCTAAGACTTCCCTAGAGTATTCTGATCAACACGATCACTCTAGTTACAAACTGCTCAGCCAACTGCTAAGACTTCCTAGAGTATACTGATCACACGATCACTCTAGTTCCTTACAACTTAATGTAATCTATTCAAGAGTTTACAAATGCTTCTTAAAAGCGATAATCACAACTGTGATATTTCTCTTAACGTTTAAGCTTAATCTCACTAAAATATTACAACAGCAATGTAGTGAGTTGATGAAGATTCTGAGCTTTGATTGAACAGCGTTTCAGCAAGTTTGATATTCACAGAATAGATGTAGAAAATTGGTAACCTTGCTTCTCATCAGAACTTCATATTTATAGGCGTTGAGAAGATGACCGTTGAATGCATTTAATGCTTTGCGTGTTCCGTACAGCATCGCATTTAATGTTATACGCTTTTGTCAACTACCTCGAGCCTTGTTCACGCTGTGTCTACTGACGTAGCCTTTAGTAGCTTTTAACGTTCCTTTTGTCAGTCAGCGTAGTCTGCCACCTGTACTTCCTTCTGATCTGCTGTTTGTGAATACTACGTTTGAATATCATCAGAGTCAAAACAGCTTGGTGCATAGCATCTTCTGATCTTCTGACCTTGAAGTGCTTCTGAGCGTGATACCATCTTCTGATCTTCAGTGCTTCTGATCTCATGTTCTTCTGATGCTTCCATAGACCCATGTTCTGATTCTGCTTCGACCATCTTCTGATGTCTTGCCAGACCATGTTCTGATGTTGCATGCTGAACCATTTGAGATACAACTTCTGAGCGCTGAATTATGCGTACTCTTTATATATATTTCCTGAAAGGGAAATTGCATTGGATTAGAGTACCATATTATCTTAAGCAAAATTCATATTATTGTTATCATCAAAACTAAGATAATTGATAAGAACAAATCTTGTTCTAACAATCTCCCCCTTTTTGATGATGACAAAAACATATATAAATGATATGAATTTGCGATCAGAAAGAGTAGACGGCAAAAGACAAATTACACAGCTATAGCATAAGCATATGAATATGTCTCCCCCTGAGATTAACAATCTCCCCCTGAGATAAATAATCTCCCCCTGAAATAAATACTCGAAGAACTTTGATAAAAGACTTCCCTGATTATTTCGGTAGAGACGATCATATAAGCTTCTGCCTTCAGAGAATTCATAGCTTCTGACTTCTGCTTCCATTGGACAGCTTCAGAACTTGAATTTCTTTAGATCCTTAGAACACTCACAGCTTCTGATTCCTGCTTCCATCGTGGACAGCTTCAGAACTTGAATTTCTTTGATCTTCAGAACATTCACAGCTTCTGACTTCTGCTTCCATTCAAGACAGCTTCAGAACTTGAATTTTCTGGATCTTTTTAGAACATTCACATCTTCTGATTTCTGCTTCCCTCGGATAGCTTCAGAACTTTGAATGTCTACCAACATTACTTCATGCTAGATTTGTATCAGAACATTGTTGAATGTACCAGAGCATTATCAGAGCATCTCTACATCCTGAAATGTTACAGAACAAAAACTAATCGACAAAAGTCAGCATGAACGAGTTAGAACATAAAATGTATGTTTGAACACATTATATGTATCAGAGCCATATAGGCTGAAATAATGTATCAGAGCAAATAATGTATCAGAGCCATAACATTATATGTATAAGAGCAAATAGAATTTTGTCAGAACAGGATAGACAATGATATTCAAATTCTATTATCAGTGCTTCTGATTCATTCTTCTTTCTTGCTTCTGATCTCTGAAGCTTGACAGCACTCAGCTTGCTTCAGTTTCCATGGTTTTGCTTCTTGTGTTTGCTTCTGAAGATTCACTTCACTTCTCTGTACCTGCAAAACACTTAAACCATGTAGAACTTGCAGTTCTTGTTAGTGAATGTGTGGGAGCCTTTACCCAGCAACTGATAGATTAATCAAATCATTTATCATTTATCTTCTCCCCCTTTTTGTCATAACATCAAAAAATAGAAAAAATTCAGATGAATAAAACGACAAAAGAAAACATTTACTGGAATGTAAAACACAAAGAAACTTTTCATTGATAATCAAAAGATATTACAAAAGGTTCCTATGTTTTAACAAGATGAAAAACATTCCTAGCAAATACAAAGTAGAATTTCCAAAGAGGAAATGACTACAAAAATTAAAAAAATACAACATTCGGTCAAGAAACTCAACATAGAAGTTGAGCATATCTTCCTACAACTCAAGAAAGTCTTCTGTCTTTGGATGAAAGTTGATAACAACATCAAAGAAGAGTCTGACTTGAGCGGTATTAGAAGAGCCATCCCGAGATGCACAGAGATCTGTCGCCTTTGAGTCATGGAGCTTCAACAGACTTAGAGTGAACGCTAGGTTTTGAGAGAAGAAATGAAAAACGAGAGAGAGAGAGAGAGAGAGAAAAAAAAAACTTTAAGAGGAAGACAAAGAGATAGGAAACCAAAAACCATTTTGAAGAGTATTTAAAAGAAAATAAAGTGAAACGAATGAAGAAAAGCATTTAATGTTACGTGACGTGAGGAGAGATAATAAAGACAAATGAGGTGACTAGCACAGTTACCTATGGACGGCGTCCCTTCAACTGCACGCGCGCTTATCCATGAATAGTAACGACAGGTTTACCATCCCGAGATAAAACGTAACAGCTGTTTTGCTTTAAAAGAGGTTCTGAATCAACTTAGACAATGAAACGTTAGTAATAACCGAATCATAATTTCTAAAAGATTTCAATCAGAACTTCTGACAAAAAAAATGTTCCACATTCATTTCAGAAGATACTCATACATGAGAACTTCTCATCTTCTCATTCTGGGCATAAATCCATACTGATGTTCTTCAGAATGAACTTAAACCTATCTTCAGCCAGGGGTTTTGTAAAGATATCAGCCCATTGATGGTCTGTATCAACAAAGTTTAAAGATATGACACCCTTCTGAACATAGTCCCTTATGAAATGATGTTTAATCTCAATATGTTTAGCTTTTGAATGAAGAATAGGATTCTTAGATAAACATATAGCAGAAGTATTATCACAGAATATAGGAATGTTACTCTCAGATATCTGATAATCTTCTAACTGACTCTTCATCCAGAGCATCTGTGTACTACAACCAGCAGCAGCTACATATTCTGCTTCTGTCGTTGATAGAGCAATAGTTGCTTGCTTCTTGCTGTACCAGGAGATCAAATGACTTCCAAGAAATTGGCAACTTCCTGAAGTACTTTTTCTTTCAATTCTATCTCCAGCATAATCAGCATCGCAGAATCCTACTAAGTTGTATTCTTTAGATTTTCTGTAAACTAAGCCAACATTAGTAGTACCTTTCAGATACCTTAGAATTCTCTTAACAGCAGTTAAATGAGATTCTCTAGGATCTGATTGGAATCTAGCACACAAACAAACACTGAACAGAATGTCAGGTCTAGAAGCAGTCAGATATAGAAGAGATCCAATCATACCTCTGTATAACTTCTGATCTACCTTCTTACTTACCTCATCCTTACCTAGGATGCATGTTGGATGCATAGGAGTTTTGGCTTCTTTGCAATCCAGAAGATTAAACTTCTTTAGAAGTTCCTTCACATACTTGGTTTGGTGAACATATGTTCCTTCTGATGTTTGATTTATTTGTATTCCAAGGAAATACTTGAGTTTTCCCATCATGCTCATTTCAAACTCAGCCTGCATAGACTCAGCAAACTCCTTTCCAAGTGTAGCATTAGATGTTCCAAAAATAATATCATCTACATATATTTGACAAATTAAAATATCCTTTTCAAAGGTTTTACAAAAGAGAGTAGTGTCCACTTTTCCTCTAGTGAAACCATTATCTAGAAGGAAAGAACTTAAGCGTTCATACCAAGCTCTGGGAGCTTGCTTCAATCCATATAATGATTTCTTTAGTTTAAACACATGATTCGGAGACATAGAGTCTTCAAAACCAGGAGGTTGATGGACATAAACTTCTTCATCTATATAACCATTTAAGAAGGCACTCTTAACATCCATTTGATAGAGAGTGATGTTATGTTGAGTGGCAAAAGAAATTAATAGACGAATAGATTCTAACCTGGCCACTGGTGCAAAGGTTTCTGTATAATCAATCCCTTCTTGATGACTATAACCCTGAGCCACCAGTCTGGCTTTGTTTCTTACCACTTCACCTTTCTCACTGAGCTTGTTTCTGAAGACCCATTTTGTACCAATTATATTGAACCCATCTGGTCTAGGAACAAGATCCCAAACATCATTCCTTGTAAACTGATTCAGTTCTTCTTGCATAGCAATTATCCAGTCTGGATCTTCTAGAGCATGATCAACAGAAGTTGGCTCGATCAAAGATACAAGACCTAATTGACAGTCTGCATTGTTCTTAAGGAATGCTCTTGTTCTGATTGGATCATCCTTCTTTCCAAGAATGACATCTTCTGAATGACCAGAGATGAGTCTGGATGATCTTCTGACAGATGGTTCTTCAGAAATACTTAGATCCTCCAGAGAAGCTGATACTTGATCTTCTGGTTCTTTGCTTCTGAGGAGCTCTGCTTCTGATGCGTTGCTTCCTGGCTCAACAACTTCTGATATATCAATGTCACAATCTGCAAAATTATCAAACTGCTTTGGTTTTTCAGAACCAAGCTTATCATCAAACCTGATATTGATTGATTCTTCTACAACCAATGTTTCAGTATTGTATACTCTGTAGCCTTTTGAGCGTTCAGAATATCCAAGAAGGAAACACTTTTGAGCTTTGGAATCAAACTTACCAAGATAATCTTTAGTGTTCAGAATAAAGCATACACATCCAAAAGGATGGAAATATGAAATGTTGGGCTTTCTATTCTTCCACAATTCATAAGGAGTCTTATTTAGAATAGGTCTGATAGAGATTCTATTCTGAATATAGCATGCAGTGTTTATTGCTTCTGCCCAGAAATGCTTAGCCATATTGGTTTCATTGATCATGGTTCTGGCCATTTCTTGCAGAGTCCTATTCTTTCGTTCTACAACCCCATTTTGCTGTGGAGTTCTAGGACAAGAGAAATCATGAGCAATACCATTCTCTTTGAAGAATTCTTCAAAGGATCCGTTCTCAAATTCACCACCATGATCACTTCTGACCTTTATGATTTTACACTCTTTTTCAGATTGAATCTGAATGCAGAAATCAAAGAACACTGAATGAGTCTCATCCTTGTGTTTTAAGAATTTTACCCAAGTCCAGCGGCTATAATCATCTACGATGACTAATCCATATTTCTTTCCTCTGACAGATGCTGTTTTGACTGGTCCAAACAGATCAATGTGCAAGAGTTCTAATGGCCTTGAGGTAGAAACAACATTCTTAGACTTGAATGCAGGTTTGGAGAACTTGCCCTTCTGACATGCTTCACAAAGAGCATCTGATTTGAATTTCAGATTAGGGAGTCCTCTGACCAGATTCAGTTTGTTAATCTGAGAAATCTTTCTCAAACTAGCATGACCTAATCTTCTGTGCCAGACCCACTGCTCTTCAGAAACAGACATAAGACAGGTCACCTTCTGACTCATAAGATCTTGCAGATCTGTCTTATAAATGTTGTTCTTCCTCTTGCCTGTAAATAGGATTGAGCCATCCTTCTGATTTACAGCCTTGCAAGACTTTTGATTAAAGATTATATCATAACCATTGTCACTCAATTGACTGATAGATAAGAGGTTATGAGTTAATCCTTCTACAAGAAGTACATTAGAAATGGCAGGAGAGTTACCAGACTTTATAGTTCCAGAGCCAATTATCTTGCCCTTCTGATCTCCTCCAAACTTGACTTCTCCTCCAGACTTAAGCACCAGGTCTTGGAACATAGACCTTCTTCCTGTCATGTGTCGTGAGCATCCAGAGTCCAGGTACCATGACATGTTGTGCTTTGTCCTTCTTGCAGCCAAGGATATCTGCAATAGGAATAATCTTATCCTTAGGTACCCACATTTTCTTGGGTCTTTCTTGTTAGATTTTCTCAAGTTCTGATTGAACTTGGGTTTAACATTATAAGCAATAGGAGGAACAGCATGATAATTTTTAATGTGAGTTTCATGATATTTCCTAGGTTGTGTCACATGCTTCTTGGTGTGTGTTATGTGAAAACTTTGAGCATGTGAAGTGTGCCTAATATCATGAGAGTGGCCATACTTGAACTGATCATACAATGGCTTGTATGTAATTTTCATTTCATCAACAGGTTCAAGTTTGTATGGGGTTTCACCCTCAAAGCCAATGCCTACTCTTTTGTTTCCAGACACAGCATATATCATAGAAGCTAGCTGACTTCTGCCAATACTTCTAGATAAGAACTTCCTGAAACTTAAATCATATTCTTTCAGAATATGGTTTAGACTCGGAGTGGATTTTTCTGAATCAGAAGGAGATCCAACATTATTGGATAATTTTAAAAGTTTTTCTTTTAATTCAGAATTTTCCAACTCAAGCTTCTTTGTTTCAAATTCAAATTTCTTTTTCAGCTTTTTGTATTTGAGACTAATTTGAGACTTGAGTTCCAGTAGTTCAGTTAGACCGGAAACTAACTCATCTCTAGTGAGTTCAGAAAATACCTCTTCAGAATCTGATTCTGATGTAGATTCTGATCCGTCATCTTCTGTCGCCATCAGCGCACAGTTAGCCTGCTCATCTTCTGAATCATCTTCTGACTCATCCCAGGTTGCCATAAGACCTTTCTTCTTATGAAACTTTTTCTTGGGACTTTCCTTCTGAAGATTTGGACATTCATTCTTGTAGTGTCCAGGCTCATTGCATTCATAGCACATGACCTTCTTCTTGTCAAATCTTCTTTCATCAGAAGATTCTCCACGTTCAAATTTCCTTGAACTTCTGAAGCCTCTGAACTTCCTTTGCTTGGTCTTCCAGAGTTGATTTAGCCTTCTGGAGATCAGGGACAGTTCATCTTCTTCTTCAGATTCTGATTCTTCAGGATCTTCTTCTCTGGCCTGAAAAGCGTTAGTGCATTTCTTGATATTTGATTTTAATGCAATAGACTTACCTTTCTTTTGAGGCTCATTTGCGTCCAGCTCTATTTCATGACTTCTCAAGGCGCTGATAAGCTCTTCCAGAGAAACTTCATTCAGATTCTTTGCAATCTTGAATGCAGTCACCATAGGACCCCATCTTCTGGGTAAGCTTCTGATGATCTTCTTTATGTGATCAGCCTTGGTGTATCCCTTGTCAAGAACTCTCAATCCAGCAGTAAGAGTTTGAAATCTTGAAAACATCTTTTCAATGTCTTCATCATCCTCCATCTTGAAGGCTTCATACTTCTGGATTAAGGCTAGAGCTTTAGTCTCCTTTGACTTGAGCATTTCCTTCATGAGTCATTTTCAAGGACTCATATATGTCATAGGCCGTTTCCCTGTTAGATATCTTCTCATACTCAGCATGAGAGATAGCATTCAGCAAAACAGTTCTACATTTATGATGATTCCTGAAAAGCTTCTTTTGATCATCATTCATTTCTTGCCTTGACAGCTTCACGCCACTGGCATTTACTGGATGTTTGTAACCATCCATTAGAAGATCCCATAGATCACCATCTAGACCCAGAAAGTAACTTTCCAGTTTATCTTTCCAGTATTCAAAGTTTTCACCATCAAATACCGGCGGTCTAGTATAACCATTGTTACCGTTGTATTGCTCAGCAGAGCCAGATGTAGATGCAGGTGTAGATGTAGACTTTTCACTTTCATCAACCATCTTTTAAATGAAGCGTTTTTCTCTTCCTGAATCTTTTCTAAACACGGTTAAGTGCTTGCACCTTAGAACCGGCGCTCTGATGCCAATTGAAGGATAGAAAAACACTTAGAAAGGGGGGGATTGAATAAGTGTGACTTTAAATCTTGGACGATAAAAATAAATTGCACAATTATTTTTATCCTGGTTCGCTGTTAACGAAGCTACTCCAGTCCACCCCCGCAGAGATGATTTACCTCAACCTGAGGATTTAATCCACTAATCGCACGGATTACAATGGTTTTCCACTTAGTCCGCAACTAAGTCTTCCAGAGTCTTCTGATCACACACTGATCACTCCAGGAACAACTGCTTAGATACCCTCTAAGACTTTTCTAGAGTCTACTGATCAACACGATCACTCTAGGCTTAGTTCACTCCTAAGACTTCCCTAGAGTATTCTGATCAACACGATCACTCTAGTTACAAACTGCTCAGCCAACTGCTAAGACTTCCTAGAGTATACTGATCACACGATCACTCTAGTTCCTTACAACTTAATGTAATCTATTCAAGAGTTTACAAATGCTTCTTAAAAGCGATAATCACAACTGTGATATTTCTCTTAACGTTTAAGCTTAATCTCACTAAAATATTACAACAGCAATGTAGTGAGTTGATGAAGATTCTGAGCTTTGATTGAACAGCGTTTCAGCAAGTTTGATATTCACAGAATAGATGTAGAAAATTGGTAACCTTGCTTCTCATCAGAACTTCATATTTATAGGCGTTGAGAAGATGACCGTTGAATGCATTTAATGCTTTGCGTGTTCCGTACAGCATCGCATTTAATGTTATACGCTTTTGTCAACTACCTCGAGCCTTGTTCACGCTGTGTCTACTGACGTAGCCTTTAGTAGCTTTTAACGTTCCTTTTGTCAGTCAGCGTAGTCTGCCACCTGTACTTCCTTCTGATCTGATGTTTGTGAATACTACGTTTGAATATCATCAGAGTCAAAACAGCTTGGTGCATAGCATCTTCTGATCTTCTGACCTTGAAGTGCTTCTGAGCGTGATACCATCTTCTGATCTTCAGTGCTTCTGATCTCATGTTCTTCTGATGCTTCCATAGACCCATGTTCTGATTCTGCTTCGACCATCTTCTGATGTCTTGCCAGACCATGTTCTGATGTTGCATGCTGAACCATTTGAGATACAACTTCTGAGCGCTGAATTATGCGTACTCTTTATATATATTTCCTGAAAGGGAAATTGCATTGGATTAGAGTCCCATATTATCTTAAGAAAAATTCATATTATTGTTATCATCAAAACTAAGATAATTGATAAGAACAAATCTTGTTCTAACAGTAGTTATGTACAATCAAACCGGGTGCTAAAACACGAGGACACAGGATCGAGAAAGTGCGGGTGTCCGTTTAAGTTGCGTGCTACTCAGAGGGTTGATGATTTGTGGCGGTTAACCGTAATTTGTGGAATTCATAATCATGCCTTGGATGTCAAGTTACACGGACATCCAATGGCGTGCCGTTTGTCCCGCGAAGAGAGGAATGTGATATCGGACCTAACGATAGTCAAAGTGGCGCCTCGCAACATACTTGCCGATTTGAAGCGTAAGAATCCGGATAGCGTTTCAAATATCAAGCAAGTTTACAATGAACGGCACAATCTCAAAGTATTGAATATGGGCCCTCGGTCGGAAATGCAACAACTTTTGAAACTACTAGACGATAACAAATATGTTTCAAGCTTCCGAACCTCCGAGGATAAAGTTACGGTGCGTGATATTTTTTGGACTCATCCCGAAAGTATCAAATTATTCAACATATTTCCAACCGTTCTAGTCATGGATTCGACGTACAAGACAAACAAATATAGGCTTCCGGTTCTAGAGATAGTCGGTGTGACCTCGACGGACAAGACTTATTCGGTGGGGTTTGCATTTTTGGAGTGTGAAAAAGAAGACAACTTTACGTGGGCCTTGGGAATTTGCAAGTCTTTGTTAGTTGATCAAGAGGTTATGCCAAACGTCATTGTCACCGATCGGGACAATGCTTTGATGAATGCGGTCGATACCGTCTTCCCGACATCTACCGCTTTACTTTGCCGGTATCACATAACTTGCAACGTGAGAAGCAAGTTGAAACCCGCGGTTGGGACAAAAGATAGGCCGGATGAAAATGGTAAAGTTGTCAAAGCCGGTGTTGTGGTTGATAGGATAATGGCGGCATGGAGGGAAATTTTGGATGCATACTCCGAAGAGGTGTATACCGAGAAATTGGTACACTTTAGGTCTTTGTGTGGTTCTATTAAGACCTTTTTTCATTACGTCGAATCCACCATTCTTGACAAAGTTAGAGAAAAAGTCGTGTGCGCTTGGACAAATCGGGTTAGACATCTTGGTTGCACCACGACTAACCGAGTTGAATCCGCACATGCGGTCTTCAAGAGGTGGTTGAGTGATAGCAAGGGAGATTTGTGTCGGGGATGGGACACCGTGAACCAAATGCTTGAAAATCAACACAATGAAATTCAAACATCGTTCGGTCGGAGCAAGACGGTTATGGAACACCGGTATAAGGGCCAAATTCTATTCTCCCAATTGATTTACAACATAATGTAAAGTTTATGTTTGTTTCTGCATAATTCGGAAATGAACTTCCGAAATATACATGTCTGCCTCCTATTTTCGGAAGTTCATTTCCGAAATGTCCCCTGAGGCAGGATAAGGTTTGTTGGGCCATCAATGCTCCAATAATTCTATAAATACTACACACTCTTCTTCATTCTCTTCACACCACAAAACACAAATGACACAAACCTACCCCCACCTAGCATTCGTGTACTTTGAAACCGGCTACCCGATGCCGTTCCAATTTCGCTTCTCGCGCGACACGCCGATTGCGGAGTTGATACCGTCGCTTAACACGCTTTTGCGCTATCCCGAGAATCGAAAGGTTGTCAAGCTCGAGTACCGCTCGCCATCGCTTAACGACGAGGGAGGCATTAAGTTCACACCTTTTGAGATCAAGAACGACGAAGATTTAGCGGTTTTGTGGACAACGTTCGACCGATTTTCTTCGAAAGGCCCGATCGAGTTAGACGCGAAACTTCAAAGATCGGCGGACGATGTTATCAAAATGTTGACTCATCCCCACCTACCCGTGTTCAACAATATGTAACTTTAATTTTCAGTAATATTATCGTTGTAAGCTTAACCCGATTAAATAAAGCGAATCGTTGTTGTTTTTCATTTTTCTTCTGTCCAGACATAAATTCGGAGGTTCATTTCCGAATTCCCTCAAGGGGGTGCGTTCGGATATGAACTTCCGAAAACACCACATTTTATGAAAAGTAACTTTATTTCGGAGATGCATCTCCGAAATCAATATTTTATATTTAAAAAAACACGTTTTCGGAGATACATTTCCGAAAACACATTTTTTTACAAAAAAAAGTACCTTTTCGGAAATGAACTTCCGAAACAAGGGGTAGTGTGGTAAATTCACCAGGGGTGGTAAGGAAGATTAGGAGGTGGGTGAAGAAATTTTTAACAAATTTTACACTTCACATTAAGAGTCATGGCATCGGCAATAGATGAACTGGCATTTGTCAATTTAGTTAATCTTGTTGATACCAAACAATAGATAGGTCAAAAGTAACCAAAAATGACTCTATGTTTGGTTTAGGAATATGATACCACCATAAATCAACAAAAAGTATGATGGAGTTCATTTAGGCAATAATTCTACAAGAACCATTGAATTCTAACATTTAACTTGTGAAAGGCTTCATTTTGGGATTGAGAGGTCGATGTAAATGATGCTATATGCTTGGAGTTTTCTATGTCTATCACTGAAAAATAAACATTACAGTAGTCAATTAATTGATTACATGGTATAATATATGCTTTTGGAAAATTCCATGATTTTGAACTTAATATTCCACATTGGACTCGGTTCATTGTTCCAAATTCATGTTATAAATTCTAACAACCAAACGAATTTTACACTTCCTAGTTAAGAATCATGGTATCATCAAGAGATGAACTAGCATTCTCCATTCAGTTAATCTTGTTGATATATACCTAACAAGATATTAGTCAAAAGTAACCAAAAGGAAAATCTAAATTTAGTTTAGGAACCAGATACCTCTTAAATTCAACAACATCATGTTGGAGTTTCTTTAGACAGTAATGAGAAAACCATTCAATTATCTATTCAAACAAAGCTTCATTCTAGGATTGACAAGTCAATGTAAATTATGCTATATGCTTTGCTAGTGTCATGTGGTGCTACCGAAAGTTTCATGAGATTAGAATTTGGGGAAAAAGTAAGTAGAAATATAATGAAATGTTAAATATTCTTTTTTATCTCTTATTTTTGTTTTGGTTTGGTATTCATTTTAGTTCTTTAACTTTAAGAAAAAGACAGATTTGATTATTTAATTCTTCAAACAGTCTCATATAAGTCTGTTCCGTCGAATTCTCTCCAACGACATCTATTTTTATATGTGTAGCATCTGAGTTGGCAATTTGATAGAGAGCTTAATAGAATAATATGTTATTAGTTTTATTAGTATTTTTATGTATTAGGTGTTATTTTATATTAATATGTTTTCTAGAATATTCTTAAGATATTTTGGGCTTTTAATAGCTTTTGGGTCTTTAGTTATTTATCCATTAGAAGTACTATATATATAGTGTCTTTGACACAATTAAGGATATCAAAGAAATGAAATGAATCTTTATTTTTCTTAGTTAATTTTATTTGTCTTCTTAGTGTAGAATTTACAGTTTTTTATTAGCTTTGTTAGGGTTCTCCATCTAAGATCCTAACATTGGTGCTTTCATTCTTGCACTCAATCTCTTCTATGGCATATTCTTGCTACATTCCATACCAACAACAACACAACATCTTCATTCCTCCATCCGAAAACCAATATCCTACATGTTATTACTCATCCATAAATCCTCCATTTTCAATCTTCATTCCATATCAACAACACCACATCATTTCTGATCCACATCAACAACCACCCTTCACCTTCTCTTATTCTTATGAGTCCATTGTCACACACATAACACCTTCATCACCTAACCATATTTCAACACCTTCACCTCAAGATTTCTATTCACAAGTAGAAACTCTAAAATAATATATAACCGAAACTCATGAAATCTCTAACAGATCTAGAGAGGAGTTGAAAGAATAAATTCAGAATCTTTCTAATTCATTCAAAAAGACACAAGAAAAACTCAAAGAAAAATATATGTTCAAGAAATATGCAGAAAAACTCAAAGAAACAGAAGAAGAATCAAAGGTTGAAGATATTGCTTTCCTACAAAAATCTGTCAAAAATGTAACAACTTTACAAGAAATAAATGTCAAAGATTTGTTTCCAAATCCACATCTTACTCAACCAAAGTCAAGTTCAGAGCGATCAAAACCATTGAGTATGTTTCAATCTACTATTGAATATATAAAGGTGAGAGCTTTACATTTGAAATCATTGCTTGATAACAAAACAGAAGATATGTTTTAAACTTCCGGTGTCGGCGCCGCCACCAAAGCCACCAGAACTATCACCACCACTCTCACCACAAACACCATTTATCAGCCACCACCGACCACCGCCGAAACCACCACCATTTTAGATGGCTTATATCATTGTAATTTTTAATGTTTTGTTAGAAAAAAAGAAAGAAGAAGAGCAAGAAGGGAAACAGAAAGAAGAAGAAGAAGAAAGAAGAAAAGGGAAAGAGAAAAAGGAAACGTGAGAGAGAGAGAGAAAGAGAGAGAGATGAAAATGGGAAGAAAAAAAATGAAGGGAAAAGAAGAAAAAAAGTGAAAAGAAATATGAAAACATGTTAGCTGTCCACTCTGCACTATCCATTGTCTTCCTATTATGCTAGTTGTCTACTGAATTTTTGTTATGTATGCTAGCTGTGTCCACTGTCTGTCTGTGAAGAGTCTCTCGGTATCATCACTTCTCTTTTCTAATACACTAAGTTATTAAAAAAATAAAATTATTCACCAAGTCAATTTATTTAATCATTCAACACTTGTCCCATTCAACAATTTCATTTTATCTACGAACCTTGAGGACAAGGTTCAAGTGAACTCGACGGCAATGATAGAGAGCTTAATAGAATAATATGTTATTAGTTTTATTAGTATTTTTATGTATTAGGTGTTATTTTATATTAATGTGTTTTCTAGAATATTCTTAAGATATTTTGGGCTTTTAATAGCTTGTGGACCTTTAGTTATTTATCCATTAGAAGTATTATATATGTAGTGTCTTTGACACAATTAAGGGTATCAAAGAAATGAAATGAATCTTTATTTTCCTTAGTTAATTTTATTTGTCTTCTTAGTGTAGAATTTACAGTTTTTTATTAGCTTTGTTAGGGTTCTCCTTCTAACATCCTAACACATTTATTATTTATCTACTTTGTTTTCTCTTTGACATTTTTGAAAATTTCTGTAAACGAACCCTAAATTGAATTAGGATTAAACTTTCATTACTTTCCCTCGCCATTGCTTAGTGAAATCGTGAGTTCTATGTTAAGTGTCAAAATGTAGTTATTTTGTGTTTGTAAATAGTGGCACTTATCGATACTTTTTGTTAATACCGTTTGAATAATTCCCCGTTTTTGTGTATATTTGTATCGTTTGTGTTTTGTTACGTTTTCGTGTAAATATATACCGTTTGATAGTTTTGTTGTCTTTTTGTAGGTATTTATGCGTGTTCGATGCTTTGAGGAATAAAGTGTTGAAGACACGGCGGCGAGCACGCGATTTTACCAATTCATCGGCGGATAACGCTCAAAATAAATATGAGAAAAATCATCAGTTTCATTGATATTTATTCATTTTTAGATAGAGCATGGAATAAGCTTTCCAACGCTTCAAACCGGGCGCAAATCGGAGTTACGGTTCTCAAGATATGGCCAAAATAAGATTTCATTTTTCTGTTGAGCGGGTTAAGCGAGCTTGACCGCGCTAAGCACGGTCTGGGAGCATTTTTGACAAGTTTGGCAGAAAGTTTGGCGCTTAGCGCGGGTTTTTGGCGCTAAGCGCGGTCTGGCGGTTTAAGACCAATAAAAAACAGCCCGCTTAGCGCGGTAGGCGCGCTTAGCGCGGTCTACGACTTTAGTTTTTGTATATATGTTGTAAAATTAGATTTTTTAGGTTTTTTATCATCTCTTCTTGACAATTTGAGCTCTGATCCATTTTTGGTAGTTTAGAGCTTGAGGAAACACCATTGGATGCTACACCATGTGGATTGATCATGGATTTGTCTCGATTCCATTGTACCGATGAGATATTTTCGGTTCATCTTCTCTCTTCCCTTTGTTTCATTCCAATGGTGGGTGTTGTATGTATATTTCTACTCTTATTGTATTTATATTTGTGGATCTTGGGATCGTTTATATATTTGCTTTACAAATCATCATTGTTGTTGTTCTTGATCTTTTTGCTTAAATGCTCTGGATTTGTGGTGTTGCAGACATGGGCATCATAAATCTTGATTAGGAATGATAACTGTTAGTTTCTAGATTGCAGACATGGATTTAGGGCTAACAATCATAGTGGGTATCGAGTTTAATGCCTCCGTGTTGTTTGTGTCGGTGGAGAAATCGATGATGTGAATAGTGTGGTTGAGCTTTCGTCGGTGTTGTAGACATGGGCACCGATGTGGCGTCTCGATTGATGCCCGGTGATGTTGATGCGTATTGTGAGTGTCGAGCGATAGATCTTCAGATTTAAGTATTAGACGGGTAGAACGAAATACAATTCCATAACTCTTTCTCTTAGACTATTGAGAATGTTTATCTGCTTTTATTTACTTTTCCCGCATTTACCTTTCCGCACCCCAAATCATGAAACATAGAACGCGAGATAGTCGAACGACAGTTTTTCTCAACCAATCTCTGTGGACACGATAATTCCCGGATAAATATTTCCAAATCTTTTGTTGCTTGCCCTCTACCGATCCAACAAAATGGCGCCGTTGCCGGGGATTGGTTTTGAGATTAATCGCATTGCGATGGTTTCACATTTTAAGTTTCGTAAATATGTTCATATCGTATATTTTGTGCATATTCTCATACTTGTTTATTTTTGTATATTGATACATGTTTATGTTTTCATACGTGTACATGTTTGTGTTTGATTTTGTTCCTCTTTACTTTTGCTATTTAGCAAGGTGAAGTTGGCTAAACAAATTGAACTGGGATAGTTCGTAAATTCTAGATCTTCACTTTTCAATTTGTTTAGCGAAATAAGGATTTTGTAAATATTGTGTTTTATGTATATTATGTTTTTACACATACTTGTATATACTTTTGCTTTTGATTCGTTTGTTAAGTGTTTGGGCAGGACGTTTCCTTTAGGTTGCGTTTGAGGCGAAAGCATTGGCGTACCGCGAAGAAGTTTCTTACCATTCGCGAAACAATAAAAGGCGTCGAGCTAACGACGTAAAACGAGCGCTTGTTGGGAGGCACCCCAACGGTTTTATTTTTCTGTTTTTTCTGTAAATGAGTAGTGTATGTGTTAAGTGGAGGCACACTGGAATTTCTATTTTTTTTTTGCACTGGTTTTTCTCTTTCTGGTGTAGCGCGCTAGACCGTGCTAAGCGAGGTTTGTAGCTTTTGGCCAATGAATTCTTTTTAATGATTCATTTGCCTTACCTTTTTCCCACTTACACCAAGGCTTTATAGTTTTGTATTTTATAGTTATAATTTTAATTCTTTTGTTGTTGTTTAGACTCAAATTTTGGCTCGATGACTTGAAGTCGCATTTGGTAATTCTTCAATTTTGATTGATTCAACATGCCAATTGTGCGGTAATGATTGTTCGAATTTGTACACAGCAAGGTACTCGTTTATCGCTTTCTATAGCATAACATGTTTATGAGACTTTTCATTTGTACAATTTTCATATTATTCATTCTTTTTGCATAACTTGCTCATGACTTGAATCACATTAGTTTCCCCTTTTTACCATAAATGTGAGGTGGCTTTCCATTGTGTACATATGCGAGTGACCGACATTTCTTGTTTTAACTGGATATCATTATGTTTAATCTGTCGTTTGTATTGATTTTGTGAATGCACGAAAGTGATCAAGGCACTTGTTTGATTTTGAGCTCAACTACCATAGCCAAATATCAATTCACCTTGTGAGTGTGTGACCATTAGTAACCCCCTTTGAGCCTTTTTGTCAATATCCATATTGTTTTTGCTTAATTCTTGTCTATGAGCGTTTGGTTTTCATTTGTGTATGGATGTTGATTCTTTGTTTTCTTGAACCCTCATCTATGATGTTTAGTTGGATTTTTACCTTGCCTTAGAAAGTAGGGAGTATTCAATGTATGTTATGGTTGAATTCAAGTTGGGGAGAGAATGTTTACCTGCTTTTTGGTTGATTGATTATGAGGTTGTGAAAAGAAAAGAAAAAAATGTGAAAAAGAAAGAAAAGAAAAAGAAAGAAAAAAGAGAAGAAAAGTTCGAAATAGAAAATAACAAAAAGAGTTGGGAATAAGATTGTGCTAATAAGTATTGGGTTTGGTGTGAAACATGTGATGAAGAAGAAAGTTTGATTGAAATTCCTTTGTTTGAAACTTTGTGGAAGTAATTACTCCCTTAGGTTTAGGCAAGTTTTTGTTTCGATTAGCTTTAGGAATTATCACTTGTTTGTTAACTGAGCCACATTACAACCTTTAAAGCCCTTGTGATTCGTGCCGTTGCATTTTCGATACTATTTTTGGATGAACGCATAATTTTGTCTTTTGTTTGCAAGTTTGTCGGGTGTGTGTCAAAGTCCTCACCTTTCGGTGTTTTTCATCTACCGATGAATTGTTGCTAGGCGTGATTCGTGATTGAGCTTGTTTTGTTTTAGAATGTTTTGTATGATTTTTGTACTTAGGATTCGTTTCATTTTCATGTTCGTTGTAGGATTGTGGTAAGTATTTACTTTGTTCGTACGTTTTTGTTTGAACCGTACAATTGTTTCGTTTTTCTAAACTTTGTTGATTCTTGATTCTTTGGATTTTTACTTTTGCGATTTGAGTGTTTGGCCTTGTTTGAGGACAAACAAATTCAAGTTGGGGAGAGTTGTTAAGTGCCAAAATGTAGTTATTTTGTGTTTGTAAATAGTGGCACTTATCGATACTTTTTGTTAATACCGTTTGAATAATTCCCCGTTTTGTGTATATTTGTATCATTTGTGTTTTGTTACGTTTTCGTGTAAATATATACCGTTTGATAGTTTTGTTGTCTTTTTGTAGGTATTTATGCGTGTTCGATGCTTTGAGGAATAAAGTGTTGAAGACACGGCGGCGAGCACGCGATTTTACCAATTCATCGGCGGATAACGCTCAAAAGAAATATGAGAAAAATCATCAGTTTCATTGATATTTATTCATTTTTAGATAGAGCATGGAATAAGCTTTCCAATGCTTCAAACCGGGCGCAAATCGGAGTTACGGTTCTCAAGATATGGCCAAAATAAGATTTCATATTCCTGTTGAGCGGGCTAAGCGAGCTTGACCGTGCTAAGCGCGGTCTGGGAGCATTTTTGACAAGTTTGGCAGAAAGTTTGGCGCTTAGCGCGGGTTTTTGGCGCTAAGCGCGGTCTGGCGGTTTAAGACCAATAAAAAACAGCCCGCTTAGCGCGGTAGGCGCGCTTAGCGCGGTCTGCGACTTTAGTTTTTGTATATATGTTGTAAAATCATATTTTTTAGGTTTTTTATCATCTCTTCTTGACAAGTTGAGCTCTGGTCCATTTTTGGTAGTTTAGAGCTTGAGGAAACACCATTGGATGCTACACCCTGTGGATTGATCATGGATTTGTCTCGATTCCATTGTACCGATGAGATCTTTTCGGTTCATCTTCTCTCTTCCCTTTGTTTCATTCCAATGGTGGGTGTTGTATGTATATTTCTACTCTTATTGTATGTATATTTGTGGATCTTGGGATCGTTTATATATTTGCTTTACAAATCATCATTGTTGTTGTTCTTGATCTTTTTGCTTAAATGCTCTAGATTTGTGGTGTTGCAGACATGGGCATCATAATTCTTGATTAGGAATGATAACTGTTAGTTTCTAGATTGCAGACATGGATTTAGGGCTAACAATCGTAGTGGGTATCGAGTTTAATGCCTCCGTATTGTTTGTGTCGGTGGAGAAATCGATGATGTGAATAGTGTGGTTGAGCTTTCGTTGGTGTTGCAGACATGGGCACCGATGTGGCGTCTCGATTGATGCCCGGTGATGTTGATGCGTATTGTGAGTGTCGAGCGATAGATCTTCGGATTTAAGTATTAGACGGGTAGAACGAAATACAATTCCATAACTCTTTCTCTTAGACTATTGAGAATGTTTATCTGCTTTTATTTACTTTTCCCGCATTTACCTTTCCGCACCCCAAATCATGAAACATAGAACGCGAGATAGTCGAACGGCAGTTTTTCTCAACCAATCTCTGTGGACACGATAATTCCCGGATAAATATTTCCAAATCTTTTGTTGCTTGTCCTCTACCGATCCAACATTCTATCAACCATGATTTTTGGGCGTTATTCATCGGTAGCAACACATAAGAGCTCTGAAAGTTTTGATTCGAAGGTATACACAAGCTCCAATCTGCAATGGAAATCTAGTTGTCGTTAGGGAGACATAGTTGTTCTTTGTAGGGCAACAACAGTTAACAATTTAGGAAAACAATTTTGAGAATGTCCACATTTTAAGGTAAGTTTTCTTATTAAACCTTCATAGTTGACAAATTCTAGGAAACTACACATGGTATAACATTGTTGTTTGATTTCTTAATTTACTCAAGGATCTACTCAAGTTCGGGTGTGCCTTTTTTTAGTGGTTCTATGAGAAAGTGAAAGATGAGAAGGAGCAACTTATGATGAAGCAAAAATGTAGGTTAGAAAAGTTTACGAAAGAAATTGGTGCAACAAAAATGAAGGTTGAAAAACTAAGGGTCACAAATGAGGAATAAAAGTTAGATTTTGGAACTTCAAATTCAAATGAAGAACATTATAAACAGGATTTTTTTTTTGGAAGATAGTGTTTTTTCTTGTTTTCATTGTTTTAGTTTTAAAGATGTTTTAATTTTGGATGGTAACTAGATCATTAGCAAGTTATTTAGCAAGAAAATTAGCAAGTTATGTAGCAGGATCATTATGTATCAGTTTGTTTAAATTGAATGGTATCAGTATTAGTTTTGTTAATACCAGTTATATTAACTATTTGTGTATACCAATTTTGATCTGGTTTGATTAGTTTTGTTTATATCTGTTTTGGTCTGGTTTGATTTATTTATACCAAATATTTTATATGTATTTGATTTGTTTATATCAGAATAGTATAATAATATAATTTAACATAAATCATATCAACTTTGAATAAACTATATAATTCAACATTATGTGGAAACAAACATTAAACCAACTTATTCAGAATACATAAACAAACATCAACATTCTAAAGAACTATGTCAACGTTCAGATAGACATACAAAAAGAACTATGTAGGTTCTAACAAAAAAAATTATGCAGACATTACATAAATGGTCTCCTTGTTCAAAATACAACAAAAACATTCAAGAGACAATTCTTAAATAAGCTAAATGGTATTCTTGTTTAGAGTGGTCCTCTTCGTTGGGGTAGTCCTCCTTGTAGTTGGGTCAACTAAATTCTTTGTTGATTTTAATATGGTTGTAAGTCTTGAGGTTACACCTGATGTTGATGTCCTCATAACACTCAACTTCTTTGCCTTTTTTTATTAGCTTGAGATGGTTGACAAACTTGACTTCCCTGAGTTATGGAAGTAGCTTATGTTTGTTGACTAGATTTCTTGCAATAAATTGGCTGAGTTTGTTGATTAACTTAATTTGGTTGAGTAGTTTGTGTCATCTTACAAGTAGATTTGTTATGACTTGTTAGCTTTCAGCTACTGCACTTGACAATTAAGCATGTTCTTCTCATTTCACAATCAGAGCCATCAATCTTCCCTTACTCAAGATTCCTCCTAGATATTATGTCTTAACCCACGAATTTGATCTATTTACAAGATAAATCATAGGATTGTAAACTGATATGTACCTTGATTTCTTGTAATATTCAGGGGTGTGGTCATCAACCTTAAGATTCCTACTCTTCATAGATGATATTGCATGAACACGTGGAATGTCTACGAGTTCCCATTTTTGCATAAGCATACATGTTCCTTCAAATTTATTGAAAAAATTTCTATTGGATTTTCAATGTGCCTAACTTCAAAGATGTGTTCAACTAACATCCTACAACATGCACTCATGAATCATTATACATGACATTCTACAACATGTACTCATGAATCAGCTTAAAGGATTAACAAACATATGAAAAATACCTAACAAGCCATAAATTGGTGTATGTGTTGGTTCTCTTAAGTTTCCTTCTAATATTGGGTAAAACATCACAATTGGCCAAGCTTGAAAACCTCATCCAATTGTTTTCCCACCTTTCCATAATGTAGGTTTAGATCTCTTCCAACATAGTACTAATGGCTTAGCTCTTGATTCAAGAATAACACTTAAAAAGCATCTTACATGTTATTGAGAACAAAGTCACACTTGTTATGTGTCATAAATTTTGATTTACTCCAAAACCTGGGTGGAGTCTTCAGCATGTGCTTAAAGGCATCTTCATTGACCAACCTCATTCCCTTCAGTCCTCTTTCCCATGCACGTGGATAAGTTGATTTTGCATCCTTCCATATGATTTCTTTCAACAACTTCTCATGATATTTCTTTCTAATGTTGTTATACAGGTGCCTCACACAGAATCTTTGCTCAACATTAGGTACTAGCTCATCCATTATAGGTAATAGACAACGTAGTACAACATACAATACAACAATAATGTGTGTGTGTGTGTGACCATATGTGAAGTGAGAGTTTATAGGTGTGATTTTTATGACCATATCATGTGTGTGACCATATGTGAAGTGAGAGTTTATAGGTGTGATTTTTATGACCATATCACCAACATGCTTAGGTTGATATGGTTCTTCTCCTATTGGTTTCACATATCCCGTACCTTTTCTAGCGTTTCTACTAACTCCATAGATCATTGAAGCCATCTTTATTCGATTTATGCTTTTAGCTAGAAATTTTTTAAAATTGTGATCATATTGTTTTATGACACTATCATAACTAGTTGAAACTTCTGAGTCATAATCTTTATGAGTTTGTAGTAACTCGTTTTTAATAACCGAGCTTTCATTTTTGAGTTTAAAAAAGGTTTTCTTTTAACTTAGAGTTTTCTGCTTTTAGCCTCCTAGATTCTTCAGCATCAGATACTAGACTATGTTTCAGATTCTTGTATTTGATTTGAAGTTTCTGATATTTTTCAAGAATTTCTAATAAATTATCTTCTAATTAAGATCTAGAAAAGTTAGAGAATACCTCTTCTTCTTCTGATTCAGATTCAGATTCTGATGAGCTAGCATCACTTGATATACTGGCCATCAAGGCGATGTTGGCATGTTCATCTTCTGATTCAGATTCTATTTCAGAAGATTATGAATCGTCCCATGTAGCCATAAGACTTTTCTTCTTATCTTTGTTGAAACTCTTCTTTGGCTTTTCCCTCTATAGTTTAGGACAGTCACTTTTGTAGAGATCAGGTTCTTTGCATTCATAACAAACTATCTCCTTGCTTCTAGGCTTTTTGTGTCCAGAAGATGATCTAGAGTTATCGTTTGATCTTCTGGAGTTTTTGAAGTTCTTTTGTCTATGCTTCCATAGTTGTTAGACCCTTCTGGAGAGAAGAGATAGTTCATCTTCTTCTGATGAGGATCCTTCAGAGCTTTCTTCTTCTGCTTGAAAAGCTTTAGTTTTAAATTTATTATTATATTTTAAGAGCAAGAGACTTACCTTTCTTTTGGGGTTCATCTTCTTCAAGTTCTATCTCATGACTTCTCAGGGAGATGATAAGTTCTTCAAGAGATATCTCATTCAGGTTCTTAGCAAGCTTTAAGGTTTTGACCATTCAGGTTCTTCAAGAGATATCTGATGATTTTCTTTACATGATCAGTTGTTGAGTATCATTTTTCCAGAACTTTCAACACAACAACAAGAATTTGAAACCTTGAGAACATTGTCTCAACTGTTTCATCTTCTTCCATTTTGAAAGCTTCGTACTTCTGAATGAGTGCAAGGGTTTTAGTCTCTTTGACTTGAGTATTCCCTTCATGCGTCATCCTTAGAGAGTCAAATATATTTTTGCCTGAGTCTCTGTTTGTTATTTTCTCATACTCTGTGTATGAAATAACACTTAGAAGTATTGGTCTAGCCTTGTGATAATTTCTGAACTCCTTCTTCTGTTGATCAGTCATGCTCTTTCTTTCGACCTTCTGACCACTTTCGTTCACTGGATGTTTGTAACCATCCGTTACCATATCCCAGAGATTAGCGTCATGAGCTAGAAAGAAACTCTTGATTCTTTCTTTCCAGTAATCGAAGTTCTCTCCATCGAACATTGGTGGTCTGCCACTGATTTTATCTCTACCATCATAGTTATCATTGTTGTTCTTTTTAACTAGTCATGCCATAGTTTTTTCTACTAGGATCTTTTTCTGACACGGTTAAGTGTTTTCACCTAGACCCAGACGCTCTGATGCCAAATGAAGTAACGAAAAAGACAATAAGGGGGGGTGGATTGGGTTTTTAAAAACTTAAATCAAGAAAAGACACGTTTGATTATACTGGTTTGTTTGAACTCAAACTAATCAAGTCCACCCTATTAAGGTGATTTCGCCTCTCTCTTACGAGGTCTTAATCCACTAATCAAAATTTGATTACGAAGTCACTTAATCAACTGTCTAAGTCCTCTCAAGAACAACCACAATCTGGTTTTCTCAAGGTATTGCAATTTCAAGATTACAACTTTAACGTGTTAACAGATTGCTTCTAAAAAGCTATATCACAACTGTGATGTATACACAATAATTAACCACAATAGTGTTAAGAGATAAAGGGTCTGTTTGGTAAAAATAGCGGTTGACTGATAAGCTAGCTGATAACTCATAGCTTATGACTGATGGCTGATGACTTATGGCTTATAGCTTATATCGGATGGTTGAAACTGATAGCTTATAAGCTAATTGAAGTGTTTGGTAAAATTAGCGGTTCAATTAACTTATAAATGTAAAATGACATAAAATATATTTAATATATAATTATTTTATTTTAAATTAAAATAAATTATAAGGGTTAAAAATGGATTTTAATTAAAATAATAAGGATAAATTAGGAAGAAAAAATAATAAGCTATAAGACATAAGCTAAAACGCTATTTGAAATAGCGTCTGGAAAATAAGTTTTAAGCTAGTAAAATAAGCTATAAGCTCGTGAAGAAAAGACCGTTACCAAACGGGTCTAAATTATCATATGAGCTTATAAGACATAAGACATAAGCTATAAGCTCGAAAACATGTCTTACCAAACAGAGCCAAAGAATATGAAAATAATGTGAGCGCTCTTTTGTTTATCGTGCGTGAGTGTTATACCGAATTCTTCATTAGTGGCTTCTTTATATTGAGGAGCTTTAGATCTGTTGAGAGACAGACATCTTTGTTTTGGAAGGTTGATATAATGTGATTTAAGTCCTTTCCAAAACTAATGATTATGTCTGTAACAATAAAGTTCAAGTCCGTTAATAATTGATCCTATAATAATGACTTTAATGCTGATAACACGATTTTATATCGTATATTTAGCTTAAAATCCATAGATATTTATAGCATTTTCCATTTATTACGTTAATTTATTATGATATTACGCGTGTATTTGCTTTGTTTCAGGTTTTACACTCTTATTATGCCGAATTGTGAAAAAGAGAAGAAATGGAGCCAAAACGACCCTTATCTATGCCTAAAAGACGTAAATTGGGTGCTGAAGTAAAAAGGGAGTGCAATTAAGGACCAAGTGTGCTGAAAGAGACCCAAAGACCCAATGAAGCAATCCAGCCCACGAAGGAAAGCAGCCCAAGCCACACAAGTAAGCAGAGACGCACGTCTCTGCCACCTCAGCAAAAGGGAGACGCACGTCTCCACCTCCCTAAAGACTCTCCACTTGAGACGCACGTCTCAAGTCTTCCTGAAGAAACGGAGACGCACGTCTCCACGTCCCAGTCTGCAGAATCTCCTCTTTTCACGCAAAGCAACTGCAAAGCTTCCCCTATAAATAGAGTCAGCCACTTCACTTCAATCGGTCCGATTTCCTGCCAACGAAGTGCTGCCGAAATTGTACCGCGAACTGCTTTTCTTTATTCTGCTTTCATTCAACCGTTTATTTTCTCACAACGATTTCTACACTGGAAATTGTTGTGAACTTTTCGTAGATCTAGCCTTACGTTAGATTTATCTTTTATTTCCTTATTTTTATTTTCTGCCATTTAAATTCCGAAGAACGATCCAGCCAACCTGTGGTGGAAGTTCAGTACTTGAAGATCCAATTACCATTTATTTAGTTCAGGTTTTTATTTACCGCCTTATTTATATTTGTTTGCATGATATATTATATGCCTTTTAATATGCTTATTATTATGAACCGAACCGATTTATGCATGTTTAATCGTATTAATATGTCTGGCTAAATTACTAAAGGTGTCGGTATGTAAAGTAAGTTAACCGTAGGGATCCGAAATAAATTGGCTTAATTATGTTTTATTAATTATCACTTATTTTTGGTTTGTATGTCTAATTTAATTAGTAAGTCTTAAAACCAATAGAGCGAAAGTTTGAGGGGTTAGGACGGTCAAAGGTTAAAATCAATAGAGCGAAAGTTTGAGATCTTTAACCAGATAGTAGGCATAGGACATTAGTTTTAAGGATGGCGAAAGCGTATTAAAACTGATTGGAACTTATTTATTTTCAAAAATTGTTTTTACACTCGAGCGGGATGGCGAAAGCGTACGTTAGGGTTATTAGCTTGCTCCGAGTCAACAGAGCGAAAGTTTGAGATTAGGATATTTAAATAGATAACAACCTCGTAAAATAGGCATTTTATTAAGTACATTGTTTCCAAAAAGCTCTTCTAAAATCTAATGGGATGGCGAAAGCGTACATTAGGATTAGGATAGTAGTCTGAATCAACAGAGCGAAAGTTTGAGACGAGGATTTTTAATCAATGGAATTAGTAAAGATTTTTAATTTAATTATGCAAAAGCCAATGGACCTTCGGATTACCTTTAGTTAAACGAAATACATACTGATACCTGTCTTTTATTATTATTCTTTATTTTCTCACAATCACTTTCCCTTAGGAACAATCGAAATTTTAGTACTCCTAGCTTTACATAGTAACCTTAGATAACGGTAGATCGATTCATAGTCCCTGTGGATTCGATATCTTTTAAAACTACACGACACGACTGTGCACTTGCAGTTATCAGATTTATAGACACGTAAAGTCGCGATCAAGTTTTTGGCGCCGTTGCCGGGGACTATTTAAGTCGATATCGTAACTCACTGTTACACCGTAGAGACTAGGACAATTCTTCCTTTTCTTTTTGAACGATTGTATGCCAAATACTCGTTCAGAAGGAGGAGATTTAATACAACGAATTAACGAGATCGAACGTTTCATTAACGTCAAACGACGAGCTCGCAATCTTCCCGAAGTAGCAGAAATTCCGATTAATCAGGAATTGATTTTTACTGATCAAATCAATCAAATCACCCCGAAGTTAGAGATGGCTGCTATTCGTCCTCTTAGAGACTATGTCGCTCCTTCGCATGCTGAACCGCATTCAAGTATCCCACCACCTGCGATTGAGGCGAACAATTTCGAACTGAAACCTTCGCTGGTCCAAGCCGTTCAACAGAATCAATTCTCTGGAAGCCCTGTAGACGACCCCAATCTCCATTTATCCGTGTTCGTGCAATACGCCGACACTATCAAAGCCAACAACGTTAGTTCCGAAGCTATTCGATTACGCCTTTTCCCTTTCTCTTTAAGAGATAGAGCGAGAGCGTGGCTTCAATCCCTGCCTTCCAATTCCATAACTACGTGGGACGAATTGAAAAGAGTATTCTTAGCGAGATACTTTCCGCCTAGCAAAACTGCTATGCTCAGAGGTCAAATCAACGGATTTACCCAGAAAGATAACGAATCGCTCTTCGAAGCTTGGGAACGTTACAAGGACATGCTTAGAATATGCCCTCACCATGGACTCGAACCATGGCTGATCATCCATACTTTCTATGGTGGTCTCTTATATAACACTAAAATGACTATAGATGCCGCTGCTGGCGGAGCATTAATGGACAAACCCCATGATGAAGCATACAAACTCATAGAGAACATGGCACAAAACCATTACCAATGGGGTGGAGAACGAGCCGCTCTAGAGAAAGCCCAAACCAAAGGAGGAATGTACGAAATAAGTGGTATAGACCGCGTTAACGCTAAAGTAGACGCTTTAACTCAAAAGATCGAGAATTTGACCATCACTCCTTCAGCCACCGCTGCCGCTGTAACACCTAACTGCGAGATTTGTGGATTGACTGGACATGTAGTTGCTGAATGCCAACTCTTGACTGGAGTCCCATCTGATCAAGTAAATTACGCTCAAGGAAACCCTTATTCTAACACGTACAACCCTGGATGGAAAAACCATCCGAACTTTTCTTATAAGAACAACAATGCGTTGTACGCGCCTGGACAAGCACCTGCTGTACCACCTGGCTACCAAAAAGCGCCTGTAGCTGCTCAAAACACCCCTAGGAAGTCAAATCTAGAAATCATGATGGAGAACTTCATAGCTTCCCAACAACAAACTAATAAGGACTTCCTGAATCAAAACATCCACAATAGCGAGCAACTAAAACAATTATCGAACAAAGTAGATGCTTTAGCTACGCATAACAAAATGTTAGAAACTCAAATCTCACAAGTAGCTCAACAACAAGCACCTACTGCTGCCCCTGCTGGCACGTTTCCTGCTCAACCTCAACCCAATCCTAAAGGACATGCGAACGCGATAACACTACGAAGTGGAACGAATTACGATGGACCCATAGATCCTAGAACCCAAAACGTACCCATGTCACAACAAGAGCCAAAGGAAACCCAAAAGAAAACAACTGATGAACAAACTGCTAAGACTGATGAGAACAATAACGAAGTGGAACCCGAAAAAGAGAAACCTTATGTTCCACCACCGCCTTATAAGCCACCAATTCCTTACCCTCAGAGATTAGCTAAATCAAAAACCGAAGCGCAATTTAAAAGATTTGTAGAACTTCTGAAGCAATTAAACATTACCATACCGTTCACAGAAGCCATAACTGAGATGCCTTCGTACGCTAAGTTCTTAAAAGAAATCTTATCAAACAAAAAGAAACTCGAGGATAACGAAACTATAACGCTTACCGCTGAATGTAGTGCTATCATCCAAAATAACATGCCTCCAAAACTGAAAGACCCTGGTAGTTTCTCTATACCCTGCGTAATTGGAAAAACCATCATAGAGAAAGCCTTGTGCGACTTAGGAGCTAGTGTTAGTTTGATGCCTCTTTCGATCTGTAAGAAACTCAATCTAGGTGAGCTTAAAGCAACGAGAATGTCTCTTCAACTAGCAGACCGTTCAGTCAAGTACCCTGTAGGAATGTTAGAGAATATCCCTGTTCGTGTAGGTCAATTCTACATCCCAACTGACTTCATCATTATGGATATCCAAGAAGATTCTAACATCCCGATCATATTAGGAAGACCATTTTTAGCAACCGCTGGTGCAATTATAGATGTAAAGCGAGGAAAACTTACTTTCGAAGTAGGAGAAGAGAAAATAGAATTTATCCTTTCCCAATTCCTAAAAGCACCTTCTATAATTGACACATGCTGTTCTGCTGACATAATTGACGAGTGTGTCAAGGAAATAAAATCCGAACCAAATAAGGAAACCGAGATCCTAAGAATTCCTATGCCGCCAATTCTTGAAGACGACAACTGGCGTGAGGAATATCAAGATAACCACCTGAGTGAATGCTTAGCTTTAACTCCCGATCCTATACCTGGACCTAAGAAACCTGCTATAGAGCTGAAAACACTTCCTACTGATCTTAGATACGAATTTCTAGACGAAGAACTAAACCGACCAGTTATAGTGAACGCCAACTTAGGACGAACCGAGACTGAAAAATTACTTAATGTCCTAAGAAAATACCCTACCGCTTTAGGATATAACATATCAGATCTGAAAGGTATAAGCCCGTCTCTGTGTATGCACCGCATTATGCTCGAAGACGATAATAAAACCTCTAGGGAACATCAAAGGCGAATAAATCCTATTATGAGCGATGTGGTTAAAAAGGAAATCCAAAAACTGCTAGAAGCTGGAATAATATATCCTATATCCGATAGTAAATGGGTTAGCCCTGTTCACGTCGTACCAAAGAAAGGAGGAGTCACTGTAATCACTAATGCAAAAGGAGAATCTGTAGCACAACGTACCCAAACTGGATGGAGAATGTGCATTGACTATAGGAAGCTAAACAAAGCTACCCGAAAAGACCATTTCCCTTTACCTTTCATAGATCAAATGCTCGAACGCCTAACTAAACACTCGCATTTTTGTTATCTGGATGGATACTCCGGATTTTTCCAAATTCCTATCCACCCTGACGACCAAGAGAAGACCACATTCACCTGTCCTTATGGTACATTCGCTTATAGACGAATGCCTTTTGGACTCTGCAATGCACCCGCGACCTTCCAAAGATGCATGATGGCAATATTTGCCGACTTCCTAGATGGAATAATGGAGGTCTTTATGGACGACTTCTCTGTCTGTGGAGGAAGTTTTGAAACATGTTTAGAAAACCTTGAAATGGTGCTTAAACGATGCGTAAGCGTAAACCTAGTCCTTAATTGGGAAAAATGCCATTTCATGGTTCGACAAGGAATTGTACTTGGACACATCGTATCCGATAGAGGAATCGAAGTTGATAAAGCAAAAATCGAAATTATCGAAAACCTTCAACCTCCCAAAACCGTTAGAGAAATAAGAAGTTTTCTGGGACACGCTGGTTTTTACCGACGCTTCATTAAGGATTTCTCTAAAATAACCAAACCCTTAACTGAACTACTTATGAAAGACGCCGAATTTATTTTCACCGATAAATGCACTGAAGCATTTCAAACGCTTAAACGAGCATTAATCTCTGCGCCAATTATGCAACCTCCCGACTGGAATGAGCCTTTCGAAATAATGTGTGACGCAAGTGATTATGCTGTAGGAGCCGTTCTAGGACAAAGAAAGGATAAGAAACTACACGTCATATATTATGCGAGTAGAACCCTAGACGAAGCTCAGATGAATTATGCCACGACAGAAAAAGAATTATTAGTTGTCGTATTTGCATTAGACAAATTCCGTTCTTACCTGGTAGGAGCCAAAATAATCATATACACTGACCACGCCGCCATTAGGTACCTCCTAACCAAAAAGGACGCTAAACCAAGACTTTTGAGATGGATCTTGTTACTGCAAGAATTCGACCTGGAAATTAAAGATAAGAAGGGCACTGAAAATGTCGTAGTAGATCACCTCTCTCGATTGGAAAATCTGAAACCCGAACAAGTACCAATTGACGATGATTTCCCTTATGAAAGACTCATCGCCCAATTAGAAGCAAATGAATTCGAACCGTACCGTCCAAACTCTGAAACCGACAAATTAGCTGAAATAGCTTTAGCCCGATCTGACGCACCTTGGTATGCAGATTTCGTAAACTACCTAGCTGCTGGTGTGCTTCCTCCTGATCTAAGTTACCAACAGAAGAAGAAATTCTTCCATGACCTAAAACATTACTATTGGGACGACCCACTCCTGTTCAAAAGAGGCCCCGATGGAATCTTTAGACGTTGTGTACCCGAGGAAGAGATAAGAAGCATAATAACACACTGCCACTCTGCACCGTGTGGAGGACACCATAGCACATCTAGAACCTGCGCCAAAATTCTTCAGTCTGGACTTTTCTGGCCTAACCTGTGGAAAGACGTTTATTTTGCTGTACTAAGCTGTGATAGATGCCAACGAACTGGAAACATTTCAAGACGCGATGAAATGCCCCAAAAAGGCATTCTAGAAGTAGAAATATTTGACGTCTGGGGAATAGACTTCATGGGACCGTTTCCGTCGTCGTTTGGAAATCAATATATACTCGTAGCCATCGATTACGTTTCAAAATGGATAGAAGCTATTGCTTCTCCTACAAACGATACACGAGTAGTTATCAAACTTTTCAAAAACGTCATCTTTCCTAGGTTCGGTGTGCCAAGATTGGTAATTAGCGATGGTGGTTCCCATTTCATTTCAAAAATACTTGAGAAACTCCTTCGAAAATATGGAGTGAATCATCGAATAGCCACACCATATCATCCACAAACAAGCGGTCAAGTAGAAGTATCTAACCGCGAAATAAAACAAATATTGGAGAAAACTGTTGCTATATCTAGGAAAGATTGGTCAACCAAGCTAAATGAAGCTTTATGGGCTTATAGAACAGCTTTCAAAACTCCAATAGGAACTACCCCATTCAAACTCGTTTATGGAAAATCATGCCACCTACCGGTAGAGTTAGAACATAAAGCCTATTGGGCCATTAAGAATTTAAACCTAAACTACACTGCCGCTGGTGAGAAACGACTTCTAGACATAAACGAATTAGAAGAACTTAGACAAGACGCTTACGAAAACGCCAAAATCTATAAAGAGCGAACGAAAAAATGGCACGACAAGCGTATATCTAGGAAAAATTTTAACATAGGCGATAAAGTACTTTTATTTAATTCTAGACTAAAATTATTTCCTGGTAAGTTACGATCTAGATGGTCTGGCCCTTTTGAAATAACTAACATATTTCCAAGTGGAGCGATAGAAATCAAAGGAGAAACCGTCAAACCTTTTGTCGTAAATGGGCAACGTCTTAAGTATTACCATCATCTCGAATACGATGAAAACATCGAAGTTTTTAAACTTGACGAACTGCCCGCTCTTTCGAAAAAATAGTTTTCTATTTTAAAATCGTCGAGCTTACGACATTAAACAAAGCGCTTGGTGGGAGACAACCCACATTTATTTATTCTTTTTATTTTATTTTATTTTTAAAATTTTAACCTTTAATTTTCATTTAACTATTCTATTTTTAATTATTCTAGATTTTAATTTTCTTATTATTTTTCATACATCTTATAATAATTATTATAATTATAGCTGCTATCTTAATTCGAGAAAATACTTCCTTTTTTATAATTATAATTATTATTATAACTTGTTTTATTTAATTTTATTTTTAAAAATGAACGCTAGCCTAGTTCTAACTTAATCTTAATATTTTCAACTTCTAGGTTTTTCATTTAACTACTAACTACGATGCAAGAAGTTGATAATATGGAAGTTGTGTTCCGTGGTAGAGGACAAGAAGCAAGATTTAACAAGCTGGCTGAAAGACACATGGAGTTGACTTGCTATCCTCACCAACCAACTATGGTGAAACTTGGTATCGAAGAAAGCATCCTACACCTGCTTAACCAAATTGGTTGGACTGGTTCTCACTTGTTCCGCAAGTTTAGCACTTACCGGAAGCTCACTTTGGAATTCTTGAGCTCCCTGACCTATCTTCCAAACTGTGGACAAGGGCTGAGAAAAGGAGTTATTCTCTTTAGACTCTTTGGTATGGAGTTTAATTTCTGCATCCGAGAATTTGCTGAAATGTTAGAACTACCTCATGGACCTGATGCATACGCCAAAGTAGCTGAAGAAAATCTTCCATACTGGGAGTTAGAAAAATACTGGGGCAAGATCACTGGAAACGACAACCCTGAAGAGAATGAATTTCAATCTGAGAACATCCACAATCCTGCTTTCCGCTACTTTCACAAGATCCTTGCTCACTATATTTTTGGAAAGCCTGATAATGTCACTGAAGTTACTAGAGAAGAGTTGTTCATCATGTTTTGTACCTCTCAGAATCGCCCGGTCAATGCCATCGCATTCATGCTAACAAACTTCGAGCGCATCACGCAAGACGAAGTTTCACCCATTAGGATCGGCGGATTTGTCACTATGATTGCTAATGCCATAGGAATGAGAGTGCCTTTGCTTAGATTGACACCTTTTGGTACCCATACCTCTATGGACATCAATTTCTGCTTTAATCGAGGTATCGTCGGTAACCTTGGACCTAATCGATTTGAATTGCTCATTGATAACAAAGTTTGGTATCAGTTCACCTTACCAAATCCTAGGACGAGTGTGCACAACCCTGCCAACTGGCTTTACTATGGTCAGATTCCTGAGAGAGAGCCATCACCTGAAACCCCTCAAGCTTATGAACATTTTGATGAGGAAATGCCTGCATCTGAGTCTGAACCTGAAACACCTCCTGGTTACTATGAACCTCTTCCTGTTGATGAACCCATTCCTGATTACGAACCTCTTCCTGTTGATGAACCTATATCTGAGTATGAGCCTGAAACTCGTTCTGAAAATTCCGTTGATGATTACACTGTTGATATGACTGATGTCGAGCTCGAACAACAACAACAACCCGCTACATCTACCGCATCGGTGAATCAAAGAATGCCTAATCTGAATACGCACGAGCAAGCCATCACTGCGCTACAACAAGATGTACAACATGTGCGCAACGAGCTACACACTTTGCAAATGCAGTTCTTCGATTTTATCGACACCGTAAATGCTCAGTTCGACGAAGTTTTCAAACACATTCAGTCTTATGAGCACAACAATAGACGTGGCTAGATGTTACCGTATTAGACTATTAGATTTTATTTCTAGTTTTAGCAATTTCTATTCCTAGTTTAGATTTTCATTTTTCTGCACTTTTGCTTTCTGCTTCTGTTAACACTCAGTACTGGTTTAATATTAAATGCAAAATTCTTTTGATTACTGCTACTGTGTTATGTTACACTGCTATTGACTGCTATATATACTTGCCTAGTTATCATTTTTGCTGTTAATAGTATTAAAATTCGACACTATTATGAACTGATGGACAATATTAATGGTATCTGTCAGCACTGTCTGGTCACTTGCATGCGTGACCCACCTGCCTGCAACAGGAGACGCTCGTCTCCATCTGTGTGGGACCAGCTGACACAAAACAGGGGACAGGAGACGCACGTCTCCATGCTCTGCCCCAGCAGACTGGCTGCCTGAGACGCACGTCTCCCAAGGCCAGCAGTCTGTTTGACCACGCAGACCATTTCTCTTTCCCTCTTGAATTTCGAATTTGAATTTCAAAATTCACTCTTCCTCATTCTTCCCCTATTTATTCCATTTAAACTCCATAAACCTCATTCATCCTCCATCATTCACCTCTTAAACTCCATTCATTTCCCACTTCTCTATTCTATTCAAACTTCAAACACCACCATTAATCCATTTTAATTTTCCATTAACCACACCATTTTCAAACCTCACTATAAAACCACACTACCACCACTCTTCTTCTTCACAACTTTCATACCTTTCTCTATTTTTCTACACTACATTTCTATTTTTCATTTCCATACTCACCATGCCTCCACGTTCATTAATCCGTAGTGAGCGTCCCGAGCGACCACCTCCCGACCTTTCAAACATTATCTTCCGAGATGATGACAATGATGCTCAACGAACAAAATATGTCGCCTTCTACGAACGTTCGGTTGTTCCCACAAAATTTGTGAACACCGAGTGTCTAGAAACTTTGGGTCTCATTGATGGTGTTACCCGTTTGCTCACCAAATCTAGCCTCCACCATCTTTGTACCAAACCCGTACCTACTTATGAGCCGCTCGTCTTAGAATTTTTGAGTTCTTTCAACTACGACACTCCCTCTAATCAACCACTCTCAACCGGTAGCATCCAATTTCGGATGTTCAACCGTGAATATGCTCTAGATCAAGATGTCGTAGCTTCATATTTGCATTTTAATCATGCACCAATTGCTCACCGCTCAATCTTTCAAGAACTCAATGGTCGATCTTGGGAGGAACTCGCTTTTGAATTTTGGTTTCATCTCACTGGAGAAAATCCTACCGGTTGGAGAGCTCTCCATGCTTCTCACATTCAAAACCCCGCTATACGTTATTTTCAACGTGTCTTGGGGCATACTATTTTTGCGAGATCTAACAACCACAAGGTAAACCAAAATGAATTATTTTTCCTTTACTGTGCGCTTAACAATATCCGTTTCAATGCCGCACCGTTTATGTTCCAACACATCCAAGGTTTAGTCAACGCCCCCGCTACAAATCCATTCTTGCTTGGCAGCATTATTACTACCTTGGCCTGTGCTTTAGGTCTTGGTGACGAGCTCCTCTCACTCTCACATCTCATGAAGCCCGCTCAGTCACTCGATCTCACCTACTGCCGTGACTCCCACTTGGTTTCACCCCGCCATGATGGCCGATACACTTTGGTCGTCAACAAAGTTCCTATTCCTTATGTCATCCTTCCGTGCCCTGAAAGAATTAACATCTGTTATGTTCAACGTTGGAGGCTTATTGAAGACAACCCTCAAGATGACCAACAAGAACATCCTAATGAACCTATGGATGCAAATGAAGAAGAACTCAACCAAGGGCAAGCTGATGTCAACCAACCTCCTCCAAACAACCCTCCGCCTATCACTCTTGAAGCCATGTATGCTGCTATTCAACGCCAAGATCAACTCATTCAAGCTATGCAGACAAACCAAACTGAAACAATTAGGCTCATCCGAGAGATGCAACAGGAGCACCGTGACTATGCTATTAGGAACGAAAGTCAATACGCTGAAATTGCTACATATTTGCATGATCTTGACATTCGTGTGAATGACTCTCCTCCTGATAGACGTCGCCGTGTTCGTACAAGAGGCGCGAGCAGTTCTCGAAACCGCAACAATGAGGAGTAGTTCTTATGCACTGAGGACATTGCATCATCTAAGTCTGGGGGAGTCGTATTATTTCTATTTCCTTTAGTTTTATTTTTCCCTTCAGTTATTTCCCTTCCTTGTAATGTTTTTCTAATTCAATAAAGAATATTTATGGAATTTAAGTCTTATATGTATAATTCCGTAGTTATTTCAATTTCTTCCATTTTCTTGAGCCATAACAAAAATTTTTTTGCTCCTAAACGATAAACGCAAACCCCACACGTTCGAGAAATACAAAGCTACTCAAACACTCAACGCATTGAAACTGAATATAGTCAATATCCTTATTGTCCCAACACTCTAAAACCCCCGAGTATGCGTAACCGATTTGAATACCCGTTATACCAAAACCATCGACTTTAAGTTTTAAAATAACCCTTAGTAGTTTATTCTAGCAGTCGGCACCGTCTTAGATACAAACTACGCAGAGAGTCGATGAATATAAGTGTATGATCCTCGTAATAATAATTATGTGCTTAACCATAAGAAGAAATGTGCCTACTAAGTAAGGTGATCCTCACAAGATCATTTAACCTAACGGTCGCAAATCTCAAATACAAAGAATTTAAAAACTCACTGTCGATTGGTTCAGAAGTCATCTGGTACTGAACTTGGTAGGAGGGACTATTGTCCGATTCCCCACAATCTACAAGTGAGTGCTAAGGAGTATACCACTTATTGTGCCAGAACTCCATGAGAAGGATCATAGTCACTAACCGACTACTCTGCTATGTGCGTGTCAAGATAATGGGCTTAATGTGATTGCGCGCGAATGAAAAGGGTGAAACATGATGACGAGTCAAAAAGGTCGAGCTATAATGGCATGATTCGGATTGGTATGCATACTGGGAGTTGTTTAGTGTTGTTACTATAAGTTTATTGCTAGAATCATTATCATTATTTTCAAATAAGAACACTGTGTAGCTGAGTATGACCGAACGACGTGGTGGAAGTGTGTTTCATTTATCTTTATCTTATTTTGCTTGAGGACAAGCAAAGGTTCAAGTCTGGGGGAATTTGATAACACGATTTTATATCGTATATTTAGCTTAAAATCCATAGATATTTATAGCATTTTCCATTTATTACGTTAATTTATTATGATATTACGCGTGTATTTGCTTTGTTTCAGGTTTTACACTCTTATTATGCCGAATTGTGAAAAAGAGAAGAAATGGAGCCAAAACGACCCTTATCTATGCCTAAAAGACGTAAATTGGGTGCTGAAGTAAAAAGGGAGTGCAATTAAGGGCCAAGTGTGCTGAAAGAGACCCAAAGACCCAATGAAGCAATCCAGCCCACGAAGGAAAGCAGCCCAAGCCACACAAGTAAGCAGAGACGCACGTCTCTGCCACCTCAGCAAAAGGGAGACGCACGTCACCACCTCCCTAAAGACTCTCCACTTGAGACGCACGTCTCAAGTCTTCCTGAAGAAACGGAGACGCACGTCTCCACGTCCCAGTCTGCAGAATCTCCTCTTTTCACGCAAAGCAACTGCAAAGCTTCCCCTATAAATAGAGCCAGCCACTTCACTTCAATCGGTCCGATTTCCTGCCAACGAAGTGCTGCCGAAATTGTACCGCGAACTGCTTTTCTTTATTCTGCTTTCATTCAACCGTTTATTTTCTCACAACGATTTCTACATTGGAAATTGTTGTGAACTTTTCGTAGATCTAGCCTTACGTTAGATTTATCTTTTATTTCCTTGTTTTTATTTTCTGCCATTTAAATTCCGAAGAACGATCCAGCCAACCTGTGGTGGAAGTTCAGTACTTGAAGATCCAATTACCATTTATTTAATTCAGGTTTTTATTTACCGCCTTATTTATATTTGTTTGCATGATATATTATATGCCTTTTAATATGCTTATTATTATGAACCAAACCGATTTATGCATGTTTAATCGTATTAATATGTCTGGCTAAATTACTAAAGGTGTCGGTATGTAAAGTAAGTTAACCGTAGGGATCCGAAATAGATTGGCTTAATTATGTTTTATTAATTATCACTTATTTTTGGTTTGTATGTCTAATTTAATTAGTAAGTCTTAAAACCAATAGAGCGAAAGTTTGAGGGGTTAGGACGGTCAAAGGTTAAAATCAATAGAGCGAAAGTTTGAGATCTTTAACCAGATAGTAGGCATAGGACATTAGTTTTAAGGATGGCGAAAGCGTATTAAAACTGATTGGAACTTATTTATTTTCAAAAATTGTTTTTACACTCGAGCGGGATGGCGAAAGCGTACGTTAGGGTTATTAGCTTGCTCCGAGTCAACAGAGCGAAAGTTTGAGATTAGGAGATTTAAATAGATAACAACCTCGTAAAATAGGCATTTTATTAAGTACATTGTTTCCAAAAAGCTCTTCTAAAATCTAATGGGATGGCGAAAGCGTACATTAGGATTAGGATAGTAGTCTGAATCAACAGAGCGAAAGTTTGAGACGAGGATTTTTAATCAATGGAATTAGTAAAGATTTTTAATTTAATTATGCAAAAGCCAATGGACCTTCGGATTACCTTTAGTTAAACGAAATACATACTGATACCTGTCTTTTATTATTATTCTTTATTTTCTCACAATCACTTTCCCTTAGGAACAATCGAAATTTTAGTACTCCTAGCTTTACATAGTAACCTTAGATAACGGTAGATCGATTCATAGTCCCTGTGGATTCGATATCTTTTAAAACTACACGACACGACTGTGCACTTGCAGTTATCAGATTTATAGACACGTAAAGTCGCGATCAAATGCACAAAGGATCTTCCGATCAGTGTATTAAATTCACTTAAAGGAATATTCAGAATGTTCTTATTAGAGTGTAAGATGCATCTTTCTTTGGTGCTTGTGAAGTGTCTTAGTATCAGAGTTTGAGAACTTCTTGATTAGTTTCAGAACTTATTGTTCTTGTAAACTTCCTTCAATCTCTAGGACTTCTTGTTCTTGTAAACCTCCTTCAATCTATTAGAACTTCTTGCTCTTGTAAACTTCCTTCAATCTCTTAGAACTTCTTGTTCTTGTAAACTTCCTTGAATTTCTTAGAACTTCTTGTTCTTGTAAACTTCTCTCAATATAGCTTTCTGCTTCTGCATATTTAATCAAACAATTATAGTGCATATTTGTTCTTATTGAAAATTATGTATTTGTTATCATCAAAACTATTACTAGGATGTAGAATCAACCTTTGTTCTAACATTAAATGATTATGAATTAATGAAATGCTTTGGAGGTGAGGAATATGGAGAATATACAAGCAAAAGGAAGAGGCATAGATGTGAGTATGGATTCGAGGATGATGATTCATTTGTTCAAAGGAATGGTTACATTCAAACATTTGTGTAAAAAGGGGATACATAAGTAATATAAACGCTTTCATCATTTTATTTGTTTTCGATGAAATCATATCTTCTTCGACTTTTTTTATTTGTTAATATTATGGTAAAAATTATAGTAGAAATTTTATAAAATATTATTATGGTTATTTTTTTTGTACAAATCGAATATTTAACACACTTATACAAACGTGTGTACGCATTCACCCACTATATAATTATTCTTTTTAAATGGGGATTATTGTGAGTCACAATAATTTCTTTGTTTTAGTAATTATTCTAACACTATTTACGATTAATAACTGACTCATTTATTGATTTTTTTCAAATAATAAATTCTCTTTTGGAGTTTGATACTGTTAGAATCCAAAATGTGGATAATTGTTGATAACTTTTGTGGTATTTTGATAACTTTTCTCAATTCTTTTCCATTTAATTACGGTTTGTAATCGTGTAAATAAATAAAGCCGAGTTTAGTAGTAAATATATTATTTATAAGCTTCTCTTATATTTTTTGTAGGTTTTATGCATTTTGGGAAGTATTAGGAGGTAATGAGACATTTAGGAGCAAGTTTGGAGGCCAGAGGAAGAAGTTTTGCTCAGCAAGGGCCGCTCAGCGGCATGTAAGCGCGCTTTCCAAAAGCGAGAGGAAAATTGTGTTCAGCAAGTTCCGCTAAGCGGCCTCAGCCCGCTTAGCGGCCTCCAGCGTGGAAGCAGATATTTTGTGAGGTCCGCTTAGTGGCCCTTTGGGCGCTAAGCGGAGGTACTTTTTCAAGTGACCACTTTTAGGCACTTAGAGATATTTTGGGGGAATCTTATCTTGTTCTTTTCATTCTTACCAACCACACACTCTAGGGCAAGAGAAGAAGAGAGAAAAACTCATAAATATTCAAGATTTCTCAAGCATTTTTCTTCATCATCTTTGGATTTCTATGCTAGGAGATCTTGTGTTGATGTTTGTTGTTGAAGCTATGGATAGCTAAACTCCTCATGTGTCAAGATTAGAGGTAGTTAGCTTGTAGAGTATGTATTCAGCTTGATCTTTTGTATATGAACCTTGTTGGTGATTAATATATGGTGAATATCTTTGTATTCATGTTTATATGTTGTTTTGATACACTATTGAGAGATATGTTTCAAATCTTGACCAAAAGGGTATTCATCTATCAATAATCAAACTCTAGAGATAGATTTGTGAGTTGATAATCACTTGTATCAAACTTTAAAGGTTATTATGTCAACTGTCGGCATGAGAGATCATCTGACGGTTAATATAATAACAATCACGATATTGCTTTAGAGATAAATAGTATCGAGAGGATACGTGATTGTATTAATCATTGATATGTTCATATACATGATCATTACAGTATATACAAAAGCAAGCTAACGAAAACTAATCTTGACACAGTTTTACCAAACCATTTTTAAATCCTAAATTATTGTATTTAATTTCTTTTCATGCTATTTATCTTTCATGACACTAAAAACATCCAGAATCTTAACTCAAAATACACTAAGCTGTAGAACGGCGATAATATCGCATCAATCCCTAAGGAGACGATACTAGAAATACTTATCATATACTTTCTAACAAAATGGCGCCGTTGCCGGGGATTGGCGTTAAGATATTATAAGCATAGCAATAGTTTTTGTGTGTTTTGAGTATAAATATTATTATTATTGCCTAGTCTTTGCTCACTTTTTGGTTAGTGTTTCAGCTCTGGTTTATGCGTGGGAGTGTACCAGCAGATCAGCTTCTTTTTGATCCAGAAATTGAAAGAACCGCAAGGAGATTGAATAGTAAAACCAGGAGAAGAAGGAAACTAGCCAAAGAACGAAGATTAGCCCAAGAAGCAACTACTTCATCAGCACCACAAGTTATAGAATAAGAGATGGCAGGCTATGGAGACCAAGATCCACCACCACCACCACCGCCTAGACCACCATGTGCTAACAGTCCAAGAAGAGCAGCCCAGTTTGCACGAAATGACAACAATGCAAGAAATTCTGAAATGAAGACTGGCATTCTTCAGCTACTTTATGCTAGTCCCTTTGCAGGTCTTGATCATGAGGACCCATATACACACTTGACAAAGTTTTATGAAATTGCCGGAGCAGTCGGATCCCCTGAAAGAGAAGAAGAGCAGGTGTTTAAGAGATTATTCCCTCACTCCTTGATTGGCAAAGCAAAGGATTGGTATCTAGACCAACCCACTCAAACCATGACAAATTGGAATGAGTTAGAAGAAAAGTTTCTTGATAGGTTCTTCCCTCAGTCACGGTCACTTGAAGCAAAAACAGCAATTTCAGTGTTCTCTCAAGGTGTGAATGAAACTCTCAATGAGGCATGGGAAAGGTATAAGTCAATGTTGAGAAAGTGTCCTAGTCATGGATTTGATGAACTTACTCAGATTCACATTTTTCGTAATGGCTTACAACCACAACCTAAGCTTCTGTTAGATGCTACTGCTGGAGGTTCCTTGATGGCTAAGACAGCAGAGGAGGCAATAGAGATAATTGAGAAAATGGCCAGAAATGATCATCAGGTGCAACATAACCGAGGAGTTGTTCAAAAGAAACCGGGGCTTATTGAATTAGGAACCAATGATGCTATTCTTGCTCAGAATAAGCTTCTTTCTCAACAAGTGGAGGAGCTTACAAAACAAATGGCAAGGTTACCTCAACAACTCAAAGAGCTACAAGATCCTAACAAGAATAAACAAATTGCTTTGTGTGAGCTTTGTAGTGGAGACCACCCTACCGGATATTGTCCACCGGTGAATGAAGTGAATTATATGGCGAATCAAAATCAAGGAGGCTATCAACAAAGACAAGCTCCTTACCAAAACCAAGGTGGATACCAACAAAGGCCTAATGCACCACAATATGGCCAATGGTGGAGACAAGACAATTATCAACAAAGACAAAGTCCTTATCAACAACAACCACCTTCTCAGGACAAGCCTTCAAAGTTGGAGGAGACTCTAAATCAATTCATGCAAGCATCAATGGCGAATCAAAAGAGTAATGAAGCGGCAATAAAGAATTTAGAGACTCAAGTCGGCTAACTTGCAAAACAACTAGCCGAGAAGCAAACCGGACCATCATTCACGGCAAACACTCAAACTAATCCTAAGGAGCATTGCAAAGCGGTTGTAACTAGGAGTGGGAGAGTGCTTGGAAGTGAAGTAGAGAAGGAGGTTGATGAGGAGGAATTTAGGGTAGAAAAGGAGAAAGAGGTAGAAAGTGAAGTAGAACCAAAGAAAAATGAGGGAGTTTTAGTTGAAAATGAGAGTGAAGAAAAAAGTGAGGTAGAAAAAGAAAAAAATAGAGAGAAAAAGAGAAAGATTCAAGAGGGAAAGAAGAAAGTTACGAGTCCTCCCGTTCGTAATCTACCTTACCCTCATGCTCCCTCAAAGAAAGATAATGAGAGGCAATATGCTCGCTTTCTGGACATATTTCGGCAATTGCAAATTAATATTCCTTTTGGTGAAGCTTTAGAGCAAATGCCAAAATATGCCAAGTTTATAAAGGACATCCTCACAAAGAAAAGAAGTTACACTGAGCCCGAAACGGTTATCCTAGATGCTAAATGTAGTGCAATCATTCAAAGTACTTTACCAAGAAAGGAAAGAGATCCGGGAAGAGTTACTTTGCCGGTTACTATTGGTGACATTCATATTGGAAGAGGTTTGGTCGACACGGGTTCAAGTATCAATTTGATTCCCTTATCCATGGTCAAGAGGTTAGGCATTGTTGATATGAAAAATACAAGAATGACACTTCAATTAGCCGATAAGTCTACAACTATGCCTTTTGGGATAACGGAAGATTTACTTGTGAAAGTTGACAAGTTCTTCTTTACAGTTGATTTTGTTGTCATTGATATGGAGGAAGATGTTGATACCCCATTGATACTAGGAAGACCTTTTATGAAGACGGCAAGGATGATGATAGGCATTGATGATGGTTTGATGAAATTGAGGTTCCAAGATGAGGAAGTGTGTTTTGATCTCTCGGAGGCAATGAAACATCCAAATGATAAAGGTGATTGTTTTAGGATTGATGCTATGGAGGAATTTATCATGCAAGTTGAAAGTCGAGCTCATGTGTTTAATCCTCTTGAGAAAACATTAACCAAAGCTCTTGATGTTCTCAATGAAGAAGAAGAAAAAGATATTGAAGAGTGTTTGCGAGATCTTGATGTTTTTGAAGATATAAGTCCTTTTGAAGCAAAGATGGAGGAGTTGAAAGATGAGCCAAAGGTGGAGGAAACTAAGTTAGAATTGAAGATGTTACCACCCCATTTGAAATATGTTTTTCTTGAAGAAGGTGGTAAGAAGCCGGTGATCATTAGTGGTTCATTGTCTAACAAGGAGGAAGAGAAATTAATTCATGTGTTGAAAGCGATCAAGGAGGCGATAGGATGGGTTCTTTCCGATCTAAAAGGGATTAGTCCGGCCTATTGTATGCATAAAGTTATGATGGAGGAGGATTTTAAACCGGTAGCTCAACCTCAACGCCGGTTGAATCCTACAATGAAAGAAGTTGTAAGAAAGGAAGTGGTGAAACTATTGGAAGCCGGAATGATTTATCCTATTTCCGATAGTGCATGGGTGAGTCTAGTCCAAGTGGTACCAAAGAAAGGAGGAATGACCGTGATCACAAATGACAAGAATGAGTTAATTCCGACAAGGACCGTGACGGGATGGAGGATGTGCATTGATTACCGAAAGCTTAACCAAGCTACTAGGAAAGATCACTTCCCTTTACCTTTTATGGACCAAATGTTGGAAAGGTTATCGGGTCAAGAGTTCTATTGTTTCTTGGATGGCTATTCCGGGTACAACCAAATTTCGGTCAATCCGGAAGATCAAGAGAAAACGGCGTTCACTTGTCCTTTTGGAATTTTTGCTTATAGGCGAATGCCGTTTGGATTGTGTAATGCACCGGCCACTTTCCAAAGATGTATGCAAGCTATCTTCTCGGACTTCATAGAAAAGACAATGGAAGTTTTCATGGATGACTTCTCCATTTTTGGAGCTTCATTTGATCTTTGTTTGAAGAATTTGGATGCCGTTTTGAAAAGATGTGTTGAAACCAACTTGGTCCTCAATTGGGAAAAATGCAATTTCATGGGTACCGAAGGCATAGTTCTTGGTCACAAAGTCTCTTCCAAATGAATTGAAGTCGATCGAGCAAAAGTGGAGGTTATTGAAAAGTTGCCACCGCCAACAAATGTCAAAGGAATTCGAAGCTTCTTAGGCCATGCGGGATTCTATAGGAGGTTCATCAAGGACTTCTCAAAGATTGCAAAGCCTTTGAGCAATTTGCTCAACAAAGATAAGTCTTTTGTTTTTGATAATGCGTGCCTTTTAGCTTTTAATGAATTGAAACAAAGATTGACTACCGCACCCATAATCATAGCGCCCGATTGGAAACTTGATTTTGAACTAATGTGTGACGCTAGTGATTATGCAGTAGGAGCGGTGTTGGGTCAAAGAAAAGGAAAAAATTTTCATGCTATACATTATGCTAGTAAGGTTCTTAATGAAGCACAAGTTAATTATGCAACAACTGAAAAAGAACTACTAGCTATTGTATATGCATTAGAAAAATTTAGGTCCTACTTAATTGGTTCGAAAGTTGTTGTTTACACTGACCATGCAGCGATAAAGTATTTGCTTACCAAGCCGGATTCAAAGCAAAGGCTCATTAGGTGGATTTTGTTATTACAAGAATTCCACTTAGAGATTAAAGACAAGAAAGGGGCGGAAAACTTGGTAGCGGATCATTTGTCAAGGTTAGTGAATGAGGAGGTAACAAACAAAGAAGAAGAGGTTTTGGAATCATTCCCTGATGAAAAGTTGTTCATGGTAGAAGAAAGACCGTGGTTTGCTGACATGGCTAATCACAAGGCATCAAGATGGATACCGGAAGATTGGAGTAAAAGTGCAATAAAGAAGTTCCTTCATGATGCCAAATTTTATGTGTGGGATGATCCATACTTGTTCAAAATTGGTGTGGATGGTGTGTTAAGGAGATGTGTGACAAGGGAAGAAGCAATGAGAATCTTGTGGCATTGTCATAACTCACCTTATGGTGGACACTATGGTGGACAAAGAACGGCGGCAAAAGTTCTCCAATCCGGGTTCTATTGGCCAACGTTATTCAAAGATGCCTAGTTGCATGCATAAAGTTGTGACAATTGTCAAAGAAGTGGGGGAGTGAGCAAGAGGAATGAGATGCCATTGACAAATATGTTGGAAGTGGAAGTATTTGATTGTTGGGGAATAGACTTCGTAGGACCATTTCCTTCATCTTTTGGTTGTGAGTACATTTTGGTTGCGGTTGATTACGTTTCAAAGTGGGTGGAAGCAATAGCATGTCTGAAGGCGGATGGAAAGACCGTAATCAAGTTCGTGAAGAAAAACATTTTTACAAGGTTTGGGACACCAAGGATTCTCATTAGTGATGGTGGCTCACATTTTTGCAACACACAACTTGAAAAAGTCTTACAACAATATGGTGTGAAGCACAAAGTAACAACGGCTTATCACCCACAAGCTAATGGTCAAGCCGAAGTTTCCAACCGAGAAATTAAAAGAATCTTGGAAAAAACTGTTTCTTCATCAAGAAAGGATTGGTCACAAAAGTTGGATGATGTTTTATGGGCTTACCGTACAGCATACAAGGCACCGATTGGATTTACTCCGTTTCAAATGGTTTACGGGAAGAGTTGTCATTTACCCGTGGAATTGGAGCATAAGGCATTTTGGGCCTTGAAGTTGCTTAATTTGGATCCTAAGGCAAGTGGTGAAATGAGAATATTTCAATTGCTTGAGATGGAAAAATTGCGATTACAAGCCTATGAATCCAACAAGATCTACAAGGAGAAAGTGAAAGGATATCATGATAAAAAGATTGTGGAGAAGGAGTTCAAGGAAGGCCAAATAGTTCTATTGTTCAATTCAAGGTTGAAGTTGTTTCCGGGTAAATTGAAGTCGAAGTGGTCGGGTCCGTTCCGAATCAAGGAAGTAAAAGACTATGGAGCGGTTGTGCTTGAAAATCCGACGACAAATGAAAGTTGGATCGTGAATGGCCAAAGACTCAAGTCGTATCTTGGTGGTGAAGTCGATCGAAGTTCGGAAGCCGTTCCGATTTTTGATCCGTAAAGCCGCCTCGGACCGTCGAGCTAACCGAAGTTAAACAAAGCGCTAGTTGGGAGGCACCCCAACATTGTAAGTATTTTATGCTTTGCGTGTGTTGTGACTGTTAGGAAAGTCGGGAAAAATCGGGACTTGGGGGACTGCTGAGAATTCTGCAGAAAAACAGAATTTTACTGATACCGCTAAGCGGCCGTCACGCTGCTAAGCGGCCATACAAAAATGCAGAAAAAAATATAGTGGGCCAGAGGGTCTGACCCGACCCAGATCAAAAGAGAAACAAGTTATGAGGGGCTGAGCGGCCAGAAACCCTAGCCACCTCATTTTTCCCAAGTTTTCAAGTTCCCTCTTATCCTAACTCAATCTTTGCATCCATCATTGGAAGGAAGTTCTTTTGTTCAAATCATTTCCATCAATTATCTCTTCCATTTGTGTTTGCAAGGTAAATGTTTTATTTATTTTCTTTGAAAAAGTTTTTGTAAATTGACAGCAATAGTAGTCAATGTTTAGATATGTTCATAAATATAGATTTTGGGTTTAGATTGTGATTAGGTTGTTGTTTTTGTGAACTAATTTCTGGAATGTGTGTTAAGAACCCTAGTTTGTGTAAATTAGGTTAGTGTAGTGATTAGGATAAGAATTAGTGTTAGTATTCATCACTGGTTGCCATTCTGATGTAGAAGGAGTGAAGAAAGTGTATGAATTAGCAAGTCATAGCAGACTGCGTTTCTGCAGAAATTTTTCTGAGAAATCGCAGGTCCGCTAAGCGGTCGTCACCCCGCTAAGCGGCTGATGCTGATGACAGAATTTTTTTTCTGTTTCTGGTTTAGTTCAGGCACTCTAAGTTGGGTCCAGCACCATCAATTAGTTATGTTTAATTGCAATATTATGTGTTTAATAGTGTGGTGTGTTCCTTGTTGTGATTTGCAGATGACTTCTAACCAAAGCCGAAGCAAAAGAGGACGATTTCCAGGCTCTAGTTCTGGACAAGCTCCCATTCCCGAAGCACCCCAATTTGACAATGCAAGGTTTTTGAGTGTTGAGCACCAAGAGTGGTTTGGACGGTTGTGCGGAAGAAAAATTTTACCGGAGAAAATCTTTGATCTCAAGCCTAATGGGGATTATAGGCAATTTGTGGAAGACATGTACAATCGTAGGTGGGATGTTCTTTTGCAGCCGGACACTCGTATCAATGTGGATATAGTGAGAGAATTTTATGCAAATGCAATGTCAACGGAAGATACGAAGTATGTGCGCAAAACAGTTGTGAGGGGAGAGCCATTTCATTCAATCGTGCTGCCATTAGTTCTTATCTTGGTGATCCAATGGCCCTTCCTGAAAATGGTTGTGAGTATGCAAGGATGCATAGAGCAAGGCAATGGAATATGGAACAAGTTGCAGAGGTCCTTTCCTTTCAGGGTCGTGGTTTTTCTCTTAACCCGGCTGGCATACCAGTGAAGATGGACCGAGGGAACATGAATCGGATGGCTCAACTCTACCTGACCTTGCTTCTGAACAACTTGAAGCCAAAGAGCCACAATAGTGATCTCACATTAGCTAACTCTTGTTTGTTATTTGCTATGATGACAGGTGTTGAAATTGACATTGCTCAGATTATTTCTGAGGAGATGCGAGAGGTGGCTTCTAGTGGGCATGCTTTAGGGAGTCGACCTGCTGGTCAACTTCCTTATCCTGCTATGATTATGGGATTGTGCAGGAGGGCTAGGGTGGAGATTCCAGATGAGGTTCAGATGGCTATTACTAGTAAGGTGGGTGACATTTATGTTGCTCGGTTTTGTTCTCCTAGGGCAAGGGGTCGTCATCAGCTGCAACCTGAAGCAGTAGCTCCTCCTGCCGGCCCAACAAGGTATAATCAACAAATGGCGTGCAGGTACAGTTGGGATTATATGGATGCTTTGCGAAGGTCGGAGGCTACCATTCACGACTCTTTGCACCGCTTGTACCTGAAGATGAGCGATCCTTCCAGTGTGACTTCGTTTACTACAAATGAGCAGTATGAGGCCATTTGTAACTATCCGGAGGATAGGCCATTCTTTAGGGATGGAGGAGGAGTGAATGAGGAAGGGGTTAATGAAGAGGAAGGTGAAGAAGGAAATCAAGAAGGAGAGGAAGATGGTGATGAGTGATGATACCTTGGTGGTGATGTTGTTGTGTTTTATTGTGTTTTGTTTATTAGTATTTTAATTTTATGTTGAATATTTAGGAATGTTTTGTTACCATCCTTAGGGATGTGTGTTTTTGTTGTTGTAATGAAGTGGCAAATGGTGCTACTAAGACATCTTTGAGGCATTTGCCATTGGCAATTTGTCTCTAATATATTATCATATTAGGTGTGTGTTATATTTTGTGTTTTTGTTATAGTGTTAAGTTTGGGTAGTTATATAATATAGTTATAGTAAATATAATAGTAGTGCTAGTAATATTATAATAGTACTAATAATATAATAGTAGTAATTATGTTTTAATATAATATTAGTAATTATAAGAAATTTTTTGTTGTTTGTCCTTGTGATGAATAGAAAAAAACTCAAGCAAGCAAAGTCTCATCAAAGAGTTGTAACATCAAAGTTGGATGGTGATGATAATGCTCTTGATGCGGTGCATGCTAAGGTAACGATTTTCTTGCTTTGTAGATATTAGTGTGAATATGATTTAGGTGCTTTATACAAAAACTTGTCATCACTTTGCATTTGAAAGATTTTGTTCATATTTGAATCAAGTTAGGACATAACTACATAAGTGAGAGGACTTTCCATTGTGTACTATAAACTTTTGTGTGTGCTAGCAATTGGTGTTAACTGGGACGATTCATGCTTAATCTGCTTTGTTTAAAGTGTTAGAACTTAGAAGTGATCGAGGCAATTTTTTTGTGTATTACGAGAAAAACCACCTTCCAAAAGGCCACCTGTGAGAGTGTGATCAATTGAAACCAATTTTGAGCCTTAAATTTTGATTTTGCCAAGTGAGTCGAATGAGAACCGACAAGCTAGTAAGTACTCCCTTATTGAGTTTGTTGAAGAAAAGCAAAGAAAGAAAACTTTTGACTCACTTGGAAAATATTTTCTTTGGTAGACACTTAACCCTATTGCACTTAAATCTTAAATGAAGAGCATAATTGTGTTGAATTATTGAATTGTTCAAAGTTGGGGAGAGGAGTTTACTTGAGAAAAAGAAAGAAAGGAAATGGTGGTATAATAGAACAATGCATTCATAAAAAAGAAAGGAAAAATGAATTGAAAAAGAAAAGAAAAATTACAATGTTATGAAAAATCAAAAGATAAAAGAAGGAATGCATTGTAGTGCTGTAAAGTCAAAAGGGAGAAATAAGAATGTTTGTGTAAATAGTGTGATTGAATAAATGCTCTTCATGCAATTGTCCCTTTTTGATTCATTGGCCATGTAGAAATGTCACTTGTTTGGAACCAAGCCAAGTTACAACCGAAAAAGTCCTCGTGATCTTTGTTTCTATCACTTTTGTTACTTAGTTTAGATGAATGTATGAATTGTCTTGAATGTGCACAATTGCTAGGGAGAGTGATAAGTCCTTTGTGCTAGCATGATTATAGCACTTTGTCCTTCATTGTTGAAGTTGATTATAGGTGATTCAAGTTTGAACATCATTTTGATAAATGCAAGTGTGGTGAAGTGTTTGTATTTAGAACCTAACTCATATTCATGTTTTGATCTTGTACAAGCAAGGGATGGTTATGGAGCATGCATGTAAGTCAAGTTTGAACCATTCTCTTTATGTGCTAACCTTGTAAATATTATTTTTGTGCTTGTTGAGTTGTTCTTGTTTGAGGACAAACAAAGGTCAAAGTTGGGGAGAGTTGTTAGAATCCAAAATGTGGATAATTGTTGATAACTTTTGTGGTATTTTGATAACTTTTCTCAATTCTTTTCCATTTAATTACGGTTTGTAATCGTGTAAATAAATAAAGCCGAGTTTAGTAGTAAATATATTATTTATAAGCTTCTCTTATGTTTTTTGTAGGTTTTATGCATTTTGGGAAGTATTAGGAGGTAATGAGACATTTAGGAGCAAGTTTGGAGGCCAAAGGAAGAAGTTTTGCTCAGCAAGGGCCGCTCAGCGGCATGTAAGCGCGCTTTCCAGAAGCGAGAGGAAAATTGTGTTCAGCAAGTTCCGCTAAGCGGCCTCAGCCCGCTTAGCGGCCTCCAGCGTGGAAGCAGATATTTTGTGAGGTCCGCTTAGCGGCCCTTTGGGCGCTAAGCGGAGGTACTTTTTCAAGTGACCACTTTTAGGCACTTAGAGATATTTTGGGGGAATCTTATCTTGTTCTTTTCATTCTTACCAACCACACACTCTAGGGCAAGAGAAGAAGAGAGAAAAACTCATAAATATTCAAGATTTCTCAAGCATTTTTCTTCATCATCTTTGGATTTCTATGCTAGGAGATCTTGTGTTGATGTTTGTTGTTGAAGCTATGGATAGCTAAACTCCTCATGTGTCAAGATTAGAGGTAGTTAGCTTGTAGAGTATGTATTCAGCTTGATCTTTTGTATATGAACCTTGTTGGTGATTAATATATGGTGAATATCTTTGTATTCATGTTTATATGTTGTTTTGATACACTATTGAGAGATATGTTTCAAATCTTGACCAAAAGGGTATTCATCTATCAATAATCAAACTCTAGAGATAGATTTGTGAGTTGATAATCACTTGTATCAAACTTTAAAGGTTATTATGTCAACTGTCGGCATGAGAGATCATCTGACGGTTAATATAATAACAATCACGATATTGCTTTAGAGATAAACAGTATCGAGAGGATACGTGATTGTATTAATCATTGATATGTTCATATACATGATCATTACAGTATATACAAAAGCAAGCTAACGAAAACTAATCTTGACACAGTTTTACCAAACCATTTTTAAATCCTAAATTATTGTATTTAATTTCTTTTCATGCTATTTATCTTTCATGACACTAAAAACATCCAGAATCTTAACTCAAAATACACTAAGCTGTAGAACGGCGATAATATCGCATCAATCCCTGAGGAGACGATACTAGAAATACTTATCATATACTTTCTAACAGATACCAATAATAACTCCATTGCTGATTTTTTTCTGGCTCAGGGACAGAAGCCAACATATTGAAAGCTTAATAATATATGTAATTATTTGTCCATTAAAAGGGAGTATATCAATGGAAAATGTACTAATGCTTGCCAAGATATAAATACCAAGATGTGAATGGGAGTATGTAATTAATATTTTACTTATTTTATAGTAAGTTGGAAAGATGAGAAAGTCTTGACATGTCAAAGAAGATTGAATATCTTGAATTTGAAATCGAGGCAGTTAATAAAGAGAAAGTTCAAGAATCCAACAATGAAAAACTTATCAATTAATTTGTAGGCGAAAAAACTTTGTTGGCCATCGCTTGTAAAAATGTTAGTGAGACTAGTTTAGAATTGGAGGTTTTAAGTTCCAAGTGCCCCAATCTCAAGGTTGTGGAATTGGGTCAGTTTCAAGGGATTTGTTTGGCAATTGTATAAAGGTTTGACAAAATTCCACTTTTCCATGGGATTCAATCCTTTTTTGTTAGCTGATGTGGTGACCTTAATGACATCGGGTTATTTGAGATTGGCAGAGGGTGTTCCTGGTTGCTACTCTTTGAGCTTTGGAGCCGATTCGGGACAGGATTGGGGGGCTTCACTTGGATTGTGTTTGGAAGGATAGTGACAAGCTTGCACATAGTTTTCTCAAATTTGACTTGAATCCTTCCAGTGAATTAAATGATTATGAATTAATAAAATCTTTAGGGGTGAGGAATATGGAGAATAATGTGAGTATGGATTCTAGAATGATGATTCATTTGTGCAAAGCAATGGTCACATTCAAACACTTATGTAAAAGTGGATACATAAGTACTATAAAGGCTTTCATCATTTTATTTGTTTTCAATGAAATCATATCTTCTTTAAATTTTTTTATTTGTTAATATTATAGTCAAAATTATAGTAGAAATTTTATAAAATATTATTATGGTTATTTTTTTTTTTTACAAATTGCATATTTGTTACACTTATACAAGCGCGCGTGCGCATACACACACTAAATAATTATTCTTGTTGAAAGGGGATTGTTGTGAGTCAAAACAATTTATTCTTTTTAATAATTATTCTAACACTATGTATGATTAATAACTGACTCATATATCAATGTAAAATGTACTAATGCTTTCCAAGATATAAATACAAAGATGTGAGTGGGAGTATATGTCATAGTAGATTGAATATCTTGAATATAAAATCGAGGCAGTTAATAAGGAGAAAGATCAAGAATTGAACAATGAAAAAATTATCAATAAATTTGTAGGACACAAAACATTGTTGGTCATCGCTTCTTCACATGGCTTAGACGTCGTCCTTTTCGTATCGGCGAGAGGAAAAAGGTGGAAAATTGTTTTTCTTTGAAGGTTTTAAGTTCCAAGTTCCCCAATATGAAGGTTGTGAAGTTGGGTCATTTTCAAGGGATTTGGAGGTTTTAAGTTTCATATGGTTTTAGGTTTTAATAAAAATTTCAATGAGAGTAGTTTTGCTTTGGAGATTTTAAGTTCCAAATACCCCAATCTAAAGGTTGTGAAGTTTGGTCTGTTTCAAGGGATTTGGAGATTTTAAGTTTAATATGATTCTAGATGTTTGTAAAATTATCAGTGAGAGTAGTTTTGCTTTGGAGGTTTTAAGTTCAAAGTGCCCCAATCTGAAGGTTGTGAAGTTGGGTCAGTTTCAAGGGATTTAGAGGTTTTAAGTTTCATATGGTTCTAGATGTTTATAAAACTGCAATGAATGTTGTTTTCCTTTGGAGATTTTAAGTTCCAAGTAGCCCAGTCTGGAGGTTGTGAAGTTGGGTCAATTGAAGGGATTTGTTTGGCAATTGGGTCCAGGTTTGACGAAATTGCACTTTACCTTGGGCTTCAATCCTTTTCTATTAGATGGTGTGGTGACCTTAATGACATAAGTTGCTTGAGGTTGACAAAGAGTGTTCTCGTTGCTACTCACAAAGCTTTGGAGCCGATTTGAGACAAGATTGAGTGGCTTCACTTGGATTGTGTTCCGAAGGAACGTGACAACCTTGGACATGGTTTTGTCAACTTTGACATTAATGCTTACGGTGAATTAAATGATTCTGAATTAATGAAGAAGGTACAAGCGAAGGGAAGAGGCCGAGATTTGAGTATGGATTCGAGGATGATGATTCATTTGTGCAAAGCAATTGTCACTTTCAAACATTTATGTAAAACTCTGTATATAATTAATATAAAGGCTTTAATTTTTTTCAATGAAATCATATCTTCTTCAATTTTTTATTGCTTAATATTATGGTCAAAATTATAGTAGAAATTTTATAAAATTTTATTACGGTTATTTTTTCTTTGTACAAATTGAATATTTAATGCACTTATAAAAACGCGCGTGTGCGCGTTTACACATACACTATATAATTATTCCTTTTGAAAGGGGATTGTTGTGAGTCAAAATAATTTCTTCTTTTAAATAATTGTTTTGACACTATGTATGATTAATAACTTACTCATTTACTAATTTTTTCAAATATGAAATTCTCTTTTGGAGTTTGAAACAAATTATAACTCCACTGCTGATTTTTTCTAGGCTCACAGACAGATATCTGAGCCAACATATTGGAAACTTAAAAATATATGTAACTTAAAAGAAGAAGAAACACATGATCGTTTACTCTGAATATTTCATATTGTTTTGATAAATAATGGGGAATCAAGCACAGAGTAAATATTTTACATAAATATTAACTTAACTTAAGTCAAATTGAACGGTATACTAGCAAAAACAAAAACAAAAAAAGAACGTAATTGAGAAGACGAAAAAGCTATAGAATAAGATGTTATGGTAGCAATTCCACAGAGTCCTTTAGCAGCTTCAGTGCCTCTTTGAAACTTGACGTATCCTTCTTCATCCCAATTACTACCCCATGAGTTTTTGATTAACCAGTACTTCATTCCTTCAGTATTAACTCCATACCCAACAACGGTTACACCATGATCCAAGCTATTGTTGCATGGTGTTGTATAGATCCCACTATCATAAAACTGATAATCCAATCCAGTTCCATTAATTGCTACAGAATTTGGTTGGTTAGCAACAACTTTTAGCATTGTGTTTTCTTCGTTTGCAGGGATATCTTCATAGCCAGCAATTGTAGCAGCAGGGATGATGGATGATCCGTTTCCAACACATGTTCCTTCAACACCTTCATAAGGATATTGAGCTTCACTGGAGATTCCATGGTTTTTGACTACGAACTTAAAAGCATCGTTCATTAAACCACCTCTACAACCATCCTTTACACAATCTACAAGTTGCTGCTCGGATAAGGATACCAAGCTTCCAATAGTCAGCATGTGTATTCCTCCAATAACACCAATGACTGAAAACAACCAACAACTTCCTATACAATACAATGTAAATTCAAACTCAAGTTAAACAGAGTAAACCAAAAAAACAGAGTACAAAATTTAAACTCATGACATGCATGGAATTGATGAAATAATAAACATACCACATCTAGAGCCTTGGTTCTTCACAGGAGTAACAACTCCTTTCCCCCTTCAATCAACTGAAGTCGGAACCACACTTACATTTTCATATTTGAAATTGAAACCACCTATTATGGTTGCCATTGAAGAATGATGATGGTCTTTAAAGTTGTTTCTGGCAGCTATGAACTCCTCGTTGGAGAGGTCAGCGTATTGATTAAGGAAAAGTTTGAAAGACTTGTGATTATTTGCTTAATTTAGTCATTTGTGATATTTATTGAAATTTTTGCATTTTTGAACGATTTAGTCGGTATTAGTTCGGGATAGCGGGTCGATATTTAATCGAGAATTTTAATATTTTTAGTATTAGAAATATTAATAAGTTAATATTTAGCGTTTTGGAAATTTTCCGAGTAATTAAGATTAGGCCGAAAATTAAGAGTTAAGAGTTAAATTAAATTAACTAGTAAAGGACTCGTGCGTTCGCACGCGTCGCGTAAAATCAAATATATACAAAATAAAAGAAAAAAGATTTAAACAAAAATTGTCATATAAATATTAGTTTAATTTATCAAATTGTAGTAGTTGTTAGGATATACATAAAAATTATGTTCAAAATATATGAGTATATGATGTAGTACACTTTACACACATATAAAATCGATTATCTACCCGTGCATTTGCATGAGCCGCACAATATTGTTACAAATATGCAATGCCCGCATGTCAGTCCCGTCCCACACCCATGGTTTTGTAAGGCAGGGTAAGGTTTTGGAACTCATGTGTCCATTTAAAAAATATATGTCACTTATTTCCGTTTATGAAAATAATTGTATCAACCGTTGACTTAAGATGAAAATATATGTCACTTATTTCCGTTTATAAAAATATATGTCACTTATTATGACTAATATGTTTTGTTTTTTTTATCGTTAATGTTATATATTTTGTACTTTATTGATTAACTTATAAATTTATTAACAGTTTAAGTGTTTTACATATATTAATTTATATTATTTTTTGCTTATTAATTAATAATTAAAAATTATAATTAAAAATATGGTATTACTTATATAATATAAAGCTCAAGTTTAAATATTATGTTAAATCAGAATTGAATGATTTTGAAATTGTTTTTACATGAATATTTACTGTAATAAATATTTAATGATATAAAACACATTTTATATAAAAAAAAAAAATTGAGGGAACAACTTACCTATTAGGGATGGCAAGAAGGCCCGAACCCGCGGGGCCCACCCACACCCGAGTCAACGGGTGAAAACCCGAGTTGACTGGGTTTGGGTTCGGGTGCGGGTTTGGGTAGTGTGAAACCCGCACCCGAAACTTAAAATCACACCCGCTTTTATATATATATATATATATATATATATATATATATATATATATATATATATATATATACACATAAAATATATTGTGGAAAGTTTTAGGAAAAATGTATTTTGTTGCGGGTTCGGGTGAAAAAACCCAAACCCAATGGGTGTGGGCGTGGGTGTTATTTTTCCACTCGAACAACATTTGAGATTGGGTTCGGGTGTCGATTTCGGGTGCGGGTTTGGGTAGTGTAAAACCCGCACCCGACCCGACCCGTTGCCATCCCTATTACCTATTTAATATCCAATGAATAAGTCTAAAAAAACTAATATTAAAATAATTAAATTATTTCTTAAATTTAATATTATAATTAATATTTATTGTAATTAATCCATTGTAGATACAAAGTTTGAATAAATATTTATTGTAATTAATCTGTTTTACCCTATTATTTTGTAAAATTACAGGGTATCACAATCCGTTAATAATTACGAACGGACCAATTTAGACAATTTAATCTGTAGATTTATGCAGATCGAGTTAACCGGGACGGGTCAGTCTACATACTCAGCTCTAGTTATAATTAGAGAAGTTAAATAGTTACTATTCAAATTAAATTAAAATAATAAAATAATTTCTAAAATTAAATATAATTATTATAATTAGCATTTATTGTAATTAACTCATTATAGTTAAAGAAGTTGAACAAATATTTTGTGTTGCGTTTTATGCGGGTTTCTCTTTTTTTTTTTTAAATGCAACTTACAACCCGTTAATAATTATAGATAAATAGGAGCAAACCCGTTTAATTTGCGGATCTTTGCAGAGCGAGTCAAATAGGGCAGCTTAGCCCGCATACTCAGCCCCAATTATATTTAGAGAACTTGAATAATTATTGTTCCAATTAATTTTTTTTTCTAATATCACAAATATACATTCAATCCTATTTTTTAAAATAAATCATAATTAATAGATTGAATCAATTTTTATAGAAACAAAACGATATTGTCATCTTTTAACTAGGGATGTCAACTTGCTTCCGTTAGCGGGGATTCCCCATTTGGGGCCCCAAAAACGGGGAATTTTCCCCCACGGGGACGGGGATGGGGAACAAAGTCTCCCCGAAGGACTTCGGGGACGGGGGTGGCGTAAATATCCCCCGCCCCGTGGAGTCCCCGCCCCGCATAAAATAGCCAAATGTCCTTAATTTATTATATATATAATTTTAAATTATTATGTAAAGTCTATTTGTCATTTCATATATATACACAAATTTAATATATATATATATATATATATATATATATATATATATATATATATATATATATATATATATATATATATATATATATATAAGCATTGTTAGTAAAACAGTGAGATATAAATGATTATTTCAAGTTTATTTTAAGTTTGAAATTTTGGTGGTCATGACACTCAATATTATAGATTAAATATTGTTAAAACAATATTATTTATCGTAAACGGAAAATTTATAAATTTCTCGTGATTACTTTTTAAAGCTTTTACTGTAAATTTGGTTTAAAAAAATAATAGTCATGTCTATGGATCTCCGCATGGGGATCCGTGGGGACCCGCGGGGATCCGCGGGGACGGGGATGGGGAATAAAATCCCCCCGTAGCGGGGACCCGAAGCGGGGATGGGGAATAGATTCGATGGCGGGGATTATGGTGGGAATGTATCCCCCGGCCCCGCCCCGCCCCATTGACATCCCTACTTTTAACGTTTAAAAAAATCTGTGAAGTCAAGACTCTCCATCTATTTTGTTTTGATGAAGACAAAGTAATAATCAAAAGATCATGTCAAAAAGTATGGAAAAAGCCTCAAGTGAATTTAATCAAATCAAGTACTCAAGATTCATCATGCGTAAAAGCTAGCATCAAAGAATTCAAGAATTATATTTTGAAGAATAGCATTGATCTTGATTTATTAAGGTATAAGCATGCAATTTATATTGATAACTTAGTGCTCAATATTCTCCTAAATAATTAGTTGCATGCATGGTCATTTTGGCTAAAATATCAATCTTTTCCTACATTTCAAATCAAAGTTATTTGCTGTCAGGAAACAGATTTCCTGTATTTGGAAACAGATTTCCTGAACTGGAAACAGATTTCCTGTATTTGGAAACAGATTTCCAGAACTGTTTTTTAACATGGAAATCGATTTCCTATATGGGTAAATCGATTTCCAGTGTCAGTTTTTGAATTTTTAGACACAACGCTTCAGGGAAATTGATTTCCTATAATGGTAAATCGATTTCCAGCGTACCAGAATCAAAAAACAGTATGTTTCAAATCTGAACGTGAACCATTTTAATACCATCAATCTTTGCACCTTTTCATTGAATAATACTCATTTCTAGGGGTGTTAAGACACTATATATACTCTATATTTTCATATTTGAATCTCACCTCTTTCATTACAATTTACCACATTTTTGATCATATATTTTCATCATATATTTTCATACAAGTGTTTCATACTTGAACTTTCATTGAAACTTTTTCTACACATTGTTAGAAAAGTTTCTCATTCATACATAAACACTTGAGCACTATTATATCATTGTAAATTGTCTTGACTTGAAAGAGAAGATCAATCTTATAGATTGATATATGTTCATTAACATTTCTACTCAAATATATTCATTATTATTGACTTGCTATCCAGGATTGTTGGAAGCAAGGGTTATTGATTAGTGAGAGGATTGTTCTCATAATCAAGATAGTAAATCCAAGAGGATTTTTCTTGGTGGTTGAGATCTTGTTGTCCAGGATTGTTGGAAACAAGTTAGTGAAAAATCCAAGAGGATTGTTCTTGGTGGTTTTGTTAGAAGATTGTAGGAGGAGTCTTGTGTAGGCTTGTACAAAGATCTAACAATAGTAAAATCTCTTTCATGTTGAAAGGGACTGGAGTACTCTCGGATTGTGAGGGGAACCAGTATATATCGTTGTGTTCTTTACTTTTCCGCAATTTACCGCTTTCATCACTATTATCAAGAAAAGAAAAGAACCATTCAAAAACCTTCAAACACTTAACCAAAAATAAGTACAAGTATTCTAAAAACCGGATAAATCTTTAAAAACCTAATTCACCCCCCCTCTTAGGCGCACTCAATATACTTACAATTGGCATCAGAGCAGGTTATAGGTAACCTGTTCCTAAAGATCCAGAATGGCTTCCGCAAATCAAAATCCAGTTTTTAGAGATGGTGGTAGTAACAACAAGCCTCCATTATTTTGTGGTGAATACTTTGACTTTTGGAAAATCCGAATGAAGGCTCACTTAGAAGCACAAGGAGAAGAAGTATGGGAAGCAGTCCAAAATGGTCCATTTGTTCCTACAACTGTTGTCGATGGTGTTGAATCAACAAAGCTTAAAGTTTCATGGAACGATGATGATAGAAAGAAGGTTCTTGCTGACAAAAAGGCGGTCAATCTTCTTCAAGGTGCTCTTAGTATGGATGAATTTTTCCGAGTATCGGCATGTACAACCGCAAAGGAAATATGGGATACTCTTGTAGAAACTCATGAAGGTACCACCGAAGTTAAAAGATCAAGATTGAATACCTTAAGTCAAGAATACGAACTGTTTAGAATGAAGCCTAGAGAAACTATTCTCGAATTGCAAAAACGATTCGTTCATTTGACAAATCACTTGAAGGCACTTGGTAAGACCCTCACTAGCGAAGAACTAAATCTAAAAGTGCTTAGATCTTTAACGAGAGAATGGCAACCGAAAGTAACGGCGATATCCGAGAAAAAGAATCTATCAAAGATGACTTCTGCAACCTTGTTCGGTAAACTTCAAGAATATGAAACAGAACTCGGAAGACTTGAAACGCATGAAATTCAAATAAAAGATTCAAAAGATATTGCCTTGAAGACAAGAGTCAAGCATCATAGCAATCAAGAGGATGAATCCACTAGTGAAGAAGATAATGAGTTTATCAAAAAGTTTGAAAAATTTCTAAGAAAAGAAAAGAAAAAGGAGATCATTAAAGAGGAAGCACCAACAAGGAAGATTAAATGCTTTGAATGTGGAGAAAGAGGACATGTCAAAAGTGAATGCCCTAAACTTGAAAAGAAGGACAAATACTTCAAGAAAAATAAGGATAAAAAATCAAAGAAAGCATATGTAGCATGGGATGACAATGAAATAAGTTCATCTTCAGATGAAGAACATGTGAATCTTGCATTGGTAGCAACACACCATTCTGATGATGAAGACAATGAGGTTAGTAATGAATTTTCTCTTTTTGATAATGATGTTCAAGATGCTATAAATGAATTGTTAAATGAGTGCAAAATTCTCTATAAAACTATCTCATCTCAAAAGAAAATAATATCATCTTTAGAAGAGAAGGTTAAGATAATTGAAGAAGAACAAAAAGATGACAAAGAAAAAATGATTAGTGTTCAAGAAAATAGTGTTGCATGCAAGAATTGTGAATCACTTTCTTTTCAAATTGTTCAATTAAAGAGAGTCCTTGAAAGGTATGAAAAAGGACAAATTGGGTTGGAAGGTGTCCTTAGGCAACAAAGATTCCCTAATGATAAAAGTGGTCTTGGATATGCAAAGTCTAAACCAAGTACTAGTAAAACTATCTTTGTGAAGGCAGGTGAACAATTCAACAAATTGGATAAAGCACAAAAGGTTTATCATCATCCTAAAAGGTTTCCTAAAAAGAAACCATATGTTCCTAAATATAAAAGTAATTTTGTTCCTACTTGTTTTTATTGTGGTATTGTTGGTCATACACCTAATGCTTGCTATGTAAGAAATTTCAGTGTGGCAAGTGGTCATTATGTGTGGGTTAAGAAAGGAACTAACTATGATGGACCCAAAGCACATTGGGTACCAAATCAAACTTAATTTGTTTTGTAGGTTTGCTTGAGGACCACTTAAAATCTATGGTTTTTTTTTTTTGACAAGTGGTGGTTCTAAGCATTTGACGGGAGACATAAACTAACTTTCAAATCTAGTTTTAAAGTCCAAGGGTGATTTCACATATGGAGAATACCTTAAAGGAAGAATTCTTGGCATTGACAAAGTTGGAGTACTAAATTTCATATCAATTGAAGACTTACTTTATGTTGAAAAACTAAAGCAAAATCTTCTAAACAAAAGCCAACTTTGTGTCAAAGGTTTCAAAATCATTTTTCACAAAAGATGAATGTTTTGATAAAGTCACTCGTGAGGTAAAACTCATAGGTAAAGGAGTATTTTTGTTGTTCATATTTTATAATTTATCTTTTTCCCATCCTTTTTGATAATGACAAAGGGGGAGAAGATATTTGTGTATATGTGTATGCTTGCTTGTCTCTAACATTTGCAGCCACAAAGAAATAATATTCTCTATAAATCAAGGGAGAGCTTTGATCAAGGGGGAGTTATCAAATTTAGGGGGAGCATTCACATAAAGACATTGCACTTCAAATTTCAATGGTTTGTCATCATCAAAAAGGGGGAGAATGTGAAGTCAAGACTCTCCATCTATTTTGTTTTGATGAAGACAAAGTAATAATCAAAAGATCATGTCAAAAAGTATGGAAAAAGCCTCAAGTGAATTTAATCAAATCAAGTACTCAAGATTCATCATGCGTAAAAGCTAGCATCAAAGAATTCAAGAATTATATTTTGAAGAATAGCATTGATCTTGATTTATTAAGGTATAAGCATGCAATTTATATTGATAACTTAGTGCTCAATATTCTCCTAAATAATTAGTTGCATGCATGGTCATTTTGGCTAAAATATCAATCTTTTCCTACATTTCAAATCAAAGTTATTTGCTGTCAGGAAACAGATTTCCTGTATTTGGAAACAGATTTCCTGAACTGGAAACAGATTTCCTGTATTTGGAAACAGATTTCCAGAACTGTTTTTTAACATGGAAATCGATTTTCTATATGGGTAAATCGATTTCCAGTGTCAGTTTTTGAATTTTTAGACACAACGCTTCAGGGAAATCGATTTCCTATAATGGTAAATCGATTTCCAGCGTACCAGAATCAAAAAACAGTATGTTTCAAATCTGAACGTAAACCATTTTAATACCATCAATCTTTGCACCTTTTCATTGAATAATACTCATTTCTAGGGGTGTTAAGACACTATATATACTCTATATTTTCATATTTGAATCTCACCTCTTTCATTACAATTTACCACATTTTTGATCATATATTTTCATCATATATTTTCATACAAGTGTTTCATACTTGAACTTTCATTGAAACTTTTTCTACACATTGTTAGAAAAGTTTCTCATTCATACATAAACACTTGAGCACTATTATATCATTGTAAATTGTCTTGACTTGAAAGAGAAGATCAATCTTATAGATTGATATATGTTCATTAACATTTCTACTCAAATATATTCATTATTATTGACTTGCTATCCAGGATTGTTGGAAGCAAGGGTTATTGATTAGTGAGAGGATTGTTCTCATAATCAAGATAGTAAATCCAAGAGGATTGTTCTTGGTGGTTGAGATCTTGTTGTCCAGGATTGTTGGAAACAAGTTAGTGAAAAATCCAAGAGGATTGTTCTTGGTGGTTTTGTTAGAAGATTGTAGGAGGAGTCTTGTGTAGGCTTGTACAAAGATCTAACAATAGTAAAATCTCTTTCATGTTGAAAGGGGACTGGAGTACTCTCGGATTGTGAGGGGAACCAGTATATATCGTTGTGTTCTTTACTTTTCCGCAATTTACCGCTTTCATCACTATTATCAAGAAAAGAAAAGAACCATTCAAAAACCTTCAAACACTTAACCAAAAATAAGTACAAGTATTCTAAAAACCGGATAAATCTTTAAAAACCTAATTCACACCCCCCCCCCCCCTCTTAGGCGCACTCAATATACTTACAAAATCTATAAAATAAATCATAATTAATAGTTGAATCAATTTCGCAATATATGTAATTTCAATTTACATATTCATAACACAAAATTAAAATATATCATTAATATTGTCTTTTGGCCGAAAACTAAAACATGCTTTAATTTAGATATAATCAATAAAAATCTATGTATCTTAATTATACTTAATTGAATCTTTAATATATATAATTGGATCTATTCATACAATCACCGTGTGAAGCATAAAAAATCATGCAATTTCATTCAAAAGTCAAAATAATAGTCTCTTCCTCAACTTATTTTTGGATTCATTCTCATTCAGTAAAAAAGTATTATAATTATTGCAACAAAACAAAAAATGAAAGATAATAGTTAAAAATGAGAATAATTATCTATAATCAACAAAATACAACTTTTCTTTAGATAATAACAAATGCTACATCTTTTCACATAGACTAATTATACTCCCTCCGTCCCATAATGAGTGACCCAGCACACCATTTCACACATATTAAGAAAATGATATAAAAGTAAGAGAGAGTATCGTTTTTACTATAGTACCCTTATCATGTCTTGAAAATGGTGAAACTTTTATTAAGTAGAGGGTAAAATTGGAAAAAGTGCATTGCAAATTGAAATAGGTCATTCATTTTGGGACACCATTTTATTCCAAATGGGTCACTCATTATGGGACGGAGGGAGTACCCTTCAAAACAAAATAAGAAGAAAATAAATAATAGTGAAAACTATCTAAAGACAAATTGAATAGTAAGAAACTAATCAATTGTATAAAAAATAAGATGTATTTTAGATATATGGACTCTGGTATTGGTTATAGAATGCAATACTTTCATACAAATATAAGAGTATAAGGCCAAAGTCTCTCTTCTCAGAATTCTACCTTTGCTTCTTACCTTTTCCAAACCATTGAGTCATATCTTCATCATCATAACTCAGGTTATCAGAAGAACAAAACCTAGAAAATGAAAAATTATATCAATAAATTGACACATAATTGTAGACAATATGTAATCAAACAACATCATAACATGATATAACAAAAACAAATTTATAACACCTCATCAGACAACAAAATATTCAGAGTATCTAGAACAACATTTGGATCTTATTTAGGTATGCACTTTAAACTGCAAATTAACTACAAAATTAATTTCCATGTAAATGCATAAAACAAAATCTTGCCTTATAAACTAAAAATTTGAACAAAACCATTATCGTTGTAATTTAACATTGTAATTTAACATTTAACCAAAAATAGGATTTTGATAAAGAATAGTAACCAACGACAACATATTAGTATGACTGTATTATTCAAAATTTTGATATTGCAAAACATCTGGTACCACAAATAAATTGATATAATCAATCAGCACAGACACATAATTTTTTAAAAACTTATAGTAATTATAAGGTTTAATAGTAGAAAAATAATAGAGAAGTGGAATATTTTGTGGTGATATCAGATATATTATTGGGTCCAAATTCAGTTCACAAAGACCTGAGTAAATTCAACACAACAACGAAATCAAATAAACAAGTAAAAAAAGTAAATATGTGAGAAAAAAAGAGAATAAAATAAAATTCTCACGGTAACAACATCAATCTCCAATATACAGAACAAAATATTCAAGGTATCCAGATATCTATCGTTGAAATCAACAATTTTAAATTTAATGTGAATAAAGTATACTTCCAAAATCAAACACCTTAATTTCTAAAATTAATAACAATTGAGTACAATACTGATTTTTCTGTCAGCATTTAACAAAAATCAAATTCCTCTAGATTTCTAAACATAAAGACTTCATTTTCCTTATATTTAAATCTAAACAAAACAGTAAAAAAAAATCCATTTTTCTCTCATTAATTCATTAAAAATATATTTTTAATAAAAATAGATTAAAATGACTTATCAATTCAAAAAAGTAAAAAGTAAAATCAGATCGATGAAAAGCAAAAAAAAAAATTAAAGAAGGAAAATTACCTTTGGAGGCTTCGAAACCATTGTTGATTTTGGAGGAGAAGATGAAAGATTAGGGCTACGAAAGGTTTGAATAGTTGGGGATTATGTTGTGGGTTTTAATAAGATATCTCAAAGCAGTCAAAATTAAATAAAGGAATTGGAAAGGGTTTGCCATGGTCTTGATAAAGGATGAATTTACGGTTCTCATGGTGAATGATGATGTTTTTTAATGGATCAGTCACGATTTAAGAAAAAAGATAGGAATGGGAAACAAAATTTGAATCGATTTTGCAGATGACGGTGGAAGAGGGATGAACGGAAATAACTCTAAGGAGAAGTAAGTGGAGATGATTTAATATAGGGGATGAATAGCATAAGAAGAACGAGAAACGTTTGGTAAGTTTCCGATGTCTTTTCAGAGTAAAAACAGTGTATTTTTCAATGATTGGAAAACTAAAGCCAAATAATTAGGGCTGCTGCAAATTGATTTGTTCAAAGGTAATTTAATTGATTTGGGTGGCAGTAATAATTAGTGTAGTTATAGGATAGTAATGAAATGATAAGTAATAATTAGGATGGATGCATTATTTTCTATGTAATCAACTTTATTATATTAAAAGTAGATTAGGTTGAGTACACTGTGTGTGTTTTGGTTTGGCCCAAGTTAGAAATCGTGGGGCATTTGAAATAAGTAAATATTTTTTTGTGTGTTATTTAATTTCAAGTAAATATTATTTATTTATTTCTGCTTTATTAATAATATTTAGAATTTATTTTTAATTAATTTTATTTTTAAATTTGTGTATTTTTTAAAATAAGTAAATAATCAAATGTTAATTCTAAATTATTAAGTTAGACATTCATCATTAAAAATATTAACAATAATTTGTGTAGTTCTAAAATGACAATCATTTTATCTTATAAATTTTGTATTTTTCATTTTAAATTTAAAAATATTTAATATTAATGCAAATAATGAGAATAATTTATCACCAATATACATTAACTTAGTGGTCAAAGCATATGATGTGCCTTAAAAGTTCTTGGTTCGATTTTTATAGGAACAAATTTTGGCTTTTTTGATATTGTTATATATGAGTTGTTTAAAATTAAATTGAAATTAAAAATTAATTTAGTATTTAAAAATGAACAATAAAATAAAATTCAACATGACAATTTAGTCACGATTTAAAAATAAAAAAATCAATTTTAAAAAAATATATACGAAAAGACTAATATAATAACTCGGTTAAATTTTAAAAAGAATTAAATTAATTTTTTTTTTGTCGAGATTAATTTAAATTATAATTTTTGTGAGGGAACAAATTGAGTCTTTATTCTAAATATAAAAGTTACTTTAATGTATAAAACGTTATATTATATATTAAATTAATTTGTTTTAAAAAAAATGTATGTATTGTCCAAAATATTCTTAAGAAACTATAACGTGACATTATTTAGGATAATAATCTAAAGGGTGTTTTAGTATATTTGGTGGTAATTAGTTCTCCTAAGTTTATAGGAGAGATGGAGTCTATTTTTAACTACCGTGACTAATTTAATCCGAGGAAGCCGTAAACTGTCGTTTCAGCCACCGGAAAACCGAGAAACAAATCATTGCGGCGAAATGCCGAAAAAGCGAGACCATCAACGGCCAGCCCCGAGTCCCGGTCGCCGGGAAAACCAAATCAAGTCATCTTCACGACCAGAGAAACGAACTGAGGCACGCTCGTCTTCCAGTGCCATCAAAGTCATTGCCTTCTTCGTCCTTTCCTCGGTGATTGCCATCGCCGTATACTGGTTGAAACAAGCTCCTTCTTCGCAACATAACGGATCCTATGTACATCAACGAGGCCTTGTTACTACCGACACCAATTACCAAGACATACTCACTGTAAGCACCTCCATAACTTCGCTTTGAATCTGATTCTATTACAAACTGTTTCAATTTGTTGCTTCAAAGCAATGTTTACAGTGTAATTGTGAAATTCGAGTTTTGAGTATTGTAATCCTGTTATGTTACTGATGTTATAAATTTACAATGAATTTAGGAGAATACAAAAGTATCAGAAAATACATCTATTCGACATTATACTTACCCTGTGCTTGGCTACATTACTCCCTGGTATGCATTTTTTGTTGTTGAATGTATGTTGCATTGTATTGCTTTATGTTTGTACTTCATAGTGAAAATTCAATTCTATTATATGTTATTCTTTTTTCATTACATGTCAATCTTCCTGTTATAGCTTTGTATCTACAATTTATATATACACCTTTGAAAATTTTAATTGTGGCAGGAATTCTCTAGGTTATGAAATGGCGAAAAAGTTCAACTCTAAGTTTACACATTTATCACCTGTCTGGTATGATTTAAAGAGGTATGCACTTCAGTCCTTGGTGACTTAGATTATTGAAGAAATTTAGGGATGAGGGAGAGCTGAAATCTATTACATTCCTTGCCCTCTTTGTTTCACTTCACCAGAGCTTTCAAATGTATTTTGCAAGCATTCCAAAAATTCATAGTATAGTTAGATTCTAGCTTTCTGAAGTTTTACTTGTTATTTAGCCTTCTTATTTGTGACATGTCATGACCTGGATGCTTATACTGAAATTCTAGTATACACTCATTGATAAAACATAGGTTTTGTTAATCTAGCTAGTTGTTATTATATGGCTTTATCGCCTTGCTTCATCAGTTGCTATTGCCAGCCAACAGTCTAGCTTAGTTCTAGAGGGGAGACATAATGCTGACAGAGGATGGATCTCGGAGCTTAGAAAATCGGGAGAAGCTTTGGTACAACTTCTAAACTTATTTTTATTTCATCATTGACAAATTAAATACCTCTTTTGTCCATTAAGTCTTTACTCTACATGTATTATATAATAATTTTTAAAGCTATGTTACGTACTCGATGACATTCTTAATTTCAGATTTGTAAACTAGAAAGTATAGCTAAACTGGGGAGTTGTTTCTTATGGGGTTTGCTAATAGGAGTGACACTGGCTTTGTGGGTGTAAATGAAAAGAAAAAAAAGAAAATATATATGGTATATATGGGATGTATGATTTAATTTGAATTAAATTATAAATTTTAACTGTAAGACTGTTGCAGTTTAAGCATTCCTGCTGAATCATAAGCTTTGTAGCAGTGTAGCAGGGATGTGGGAGAGTTTGTGAAGTAAATTATTCTTAAGTTTCTTGCCTATTTTAACCCTCGTCCTAAGTAGAAAAGAACATTCTGGGATTTGGACTAGCTAACAATTTTTCCTTCCCAATGGCTAGCCTTGTATGATATCATTAACATGTCCAACCTGAGATTTGTTTAACTATATTGTCCTAGTACTATTGTTATGCATTTCCTTAGATCTTGCCTTAGCGAACCATCACTAATTTTTTTCTATTACATGTAGATCTTGCCTAGAGTTGTTCTGGAAGCATCACCACAAGATCTACTGAGAAAGAAGAAACTAAGGAACAAAGCCATTGACCTTATTGTCACAGAGTGCAAGTAAGCTTTTGATTATTTTATGATAATTCTTTAAGGAAGTGGTTTTATTTTATGGGAGGAAGAGAGTTATTTCTTGTGTTAGAGAAATATCCAGCTTTTGCTTATATGTTCTTCTTGTGGTCACTGATTTAGCTATTCCATATTTGTTAATCATTTGCTGCAAGAATGAATGTATGAATAGTCTCTTGGTGTCACTCATCGGTAATGGTACACTGCAATAAACACATTATGATGCAATTCTGAAAGATATTTTCAGAATTGATCAGTTGATCACACAAGCGGTTAATAATATTATGTAATTAACCACTTGAATGACTTACCCTTCTTAAACCCAAATGTTTTTGCCAATAATTCTGTGTCATTTTCCTATCACTTATTCTACCTTACAATGTTTTGTGGTGTAATAATACTTCTTTTACCCAGCTAATTGCAATATAGTAGAGAATTTCTTCTACTTTAAAGAACCCATTACCCGGGTGTATTGGATGGAAAACAGAATTTGTTCATGGCAGCAAATGTTCATATATCAAGATCTCCCTTTCTTGATACATTGGCTCTATTGTGATATAGTTTTCTTTTTGTGTGAACGTGCTTCTTCTGTAGGGAAATGGGATATGATGGTGTAGTCTTAGAATCTTGGTCAAGGTGGGCAGCTTATGGTATCTTACACGATCCAATCATGCGGAATTTGGTGAGTATCTGTTCTGTTCTGTTTAATGTTCAGATACTTTTTACACAACAAACATATAATATGGAACTCTGCCTGTTATTCACGGACTAAATTATTTTCTTCATTCTGTCGATTTTTAAGTTTATAAGGTCTACGCAGTCATTAAAAGTTTACATCACAATTGTTTCTTCTTTTAAGTTTAGGGATATCCGAGGGATATGTCCGAGGTGATTCAGTTCCTGTATGGAATATGTAACACTTACCATTACAATTTGAAGAACTCTAGTATGAATTTCTCACTTTCATGTATTTGCACACTAAAGCAGTTGACATGGTCTTTATTCTTTTACAAGCGCAGGCTTTGCAGTTTGTAAAACAGCTTGGAGATGCACTGCATTCTATAAGCTCAGAAAAAGTTGGTGGACAAAAGTTGCAGTTGGTCTATGTTATAGGTCCACCATCTTCCCAGAATCTGCAAGCACATGACTTTGGTCCAAAAGATCTAGAGACCTTAAGTGAAGTTGTCGATGGATTCTCGTTAATGACATACGACTTCTCTAATCCTCACAAGCCTGGTCCTAATGCACCTTTGGAATGGATTCAAATTATTCTACAGATTCTTCTTGGTGCATCTGCCAATAGAGCCCAAAACATCGCCCCCAAGATATTTCTTGGCATCAACTTCTATGGAAACGATTTCTCCCTTTCAAAGGGTAATTCCAAAGACTTTCTTTTGTTTTATCTGTGGCTTATCATGTAACAGTGTTTTTATGTTACATATTGGTGAAATTCAAAGTGCAGATTCAGGTGGCGGAGCTATTCTTGGGAGAGATTACCTAGCACTTTTGGAGAAGCACAGACCTGCTCTGCAGTGGGATAAGAACAGCGGGGAACATGTTTTCTTTTACACTGCTGACAAGGATATCAAACATGCTGTATTCTATCCATCTTTAAAGTCAATTTCCTTGCGGTTAGAGGAAGCCCGTTCATGGGGATGTGGCATCTCTATATGGGAAATCGGTCAAGGTTTGGATTATTTTTTCGACCTTCTGTAAAAGACTGCACGTGTGCTACTTTTTTTTTAGGAACACTTGTTTGACGTGTAGAGGTCAAAAGGAACTAATCGAGAAAAGTCTAGAGGAACACTTGTGAGACCTTTTTTTCTCATAGAATCAAATTCTACAAGATTAGAATTAGAACTTTCACTATCACGGTTCTCAGGATGATGAACTTATTTCTCAAAATCAGTTTTCTTCCTGTGAGTTGGCTACTTAGCTGTCTACTGTTCCATATCTTAATTCTCCTTGAAAGAATAAGAATCTTCCATTTACAATAACTACAAGCTCCATGAGGCAGGCAAATTATGTTTCAAAATAGTAACATTCTTTGGATGACTTCTTAATTTGACACAAATTCCTATAATTTTTAGCAAAGAAATTTGTATTATAAAAAAAAAAAAACTGGGTCAGATCATTGTTTCATTCAATTCCATATTTTCATCAATGGAATAAAGACCATTGAATGAAGACCTCCCAATTTTCAAGTTTGAGGAAGCAAATCGTTTTTAGTCTACACATTATGAAAAAGAACAAGGATGAAGGAACAATATTTTATCTGAAGTTTTCTGGTATTTAACAGTGGCTGGGAGCAGGTGGCAATCAATCTAAGGAGTGCCTGTCCTTTATAAATCAAGTCTACTCCTATTTGCAAGTAACGATTCCAAGGAGAATAATCAAATCCAATACATTATATGAAATCCTGCCTCAACTCTTTCAAATATAAATCGCATATTATATTGAAGGCATTAGATGAATGAATTAACAAGGTGGCTTATTTCCTGCACAAGGCAATAAGGGTTGTCAAACAGCAACAAAAAAATTAAACGAAAAAAGAAAAGGAGGAAACAAGAATTGGATCATCTTTAAATCAAAACTATCTTAGAGTTTGGAATTTAACTACCAAAGTAAATTTGTAAACGAAAAAGAAGCGATTGGATATTGGAAGTGCCATCAAGGGCAGGTTTGAATTTACCAAGCACAATGTCATAGATTTTTATTCGTTATAGTTTTGCTCAATCATAGTAGTACAAGCAACGTTTAATAGAATTTAAATCTTCGAAAAATACTATTTTTATCACAATTCACCCTATTGTTTTAAGTCACGGTAACACTCTTATCAGTCAAGCGTTTGTCCTTTAACTCTCGAAATTATTAACAATTATTTAGCTAAAATTAGCATGTCTCTTTCACTATGGTTCGGTATCAGTCAAGCGTTTGTCCTTTAACTCTCGAAATTATTAACAATTATTTAGCTAAAATTAGCATGTCTCTTTCACTATGGTTCGGTTTGACGAGCCATAGAAGAGCTTATAATTTATAATTTATAAGCTCCTAAAATAACAAAAGATTTGTTTGATAATAATTTTTTTTACACGAGTTTATAATTTATTTTACTAATTTATACCTTATTTTTCAGACGTTATTTTAGCTTATAACTGATAGTTTATCATTTTTTTTCATTAATACCCTTTTAAATTTTAATTATTTTAAATATGTATTTAATTATTAATTAATAAATATTTTTTATGTGATTTTATATTTATTAGTTAGTTAAATCATTAATTTTCCTAAACACTTTAATTAACGTATCAGCTATCGGTCATCAACTATAAACTACTATAAACTATCAGCCATTAACCATCACCCATTAATCAGTCATCAATTATAAACTAGCTTATCAGTCAACCCTAATTTTAACAAAGAGAGACTAACCATCAGCCATTAATCAGTCATCAATTATAAGCTAGCTTATCAGTCAACCATAATTTTAACAAAGAGAGACTAAGTAAGTTAGCTTATCAGTCAACCCTAATTTTAACAAAGAGAGACTAAGTAGATGCTTTAAGAAAATCTCTATTTTGATATTTGGAACATCTAAATATGAACTTTACAAAGTGCCCCATAGTTGTCAACACACGCCCTCTCCCCTTTAGACAGACACTGTTTCTCGCTTTCTCTCATCTCACTTCACTCTCTCCGCCGTTCTTTCCTTCATCCGGTCCAAACCTCTACACCGTCGCCATTGATCTTGTTTTTATCTTCAGGTATCATCTCTATCATACACTGCTTGTAATATTTCTTTCAGAATTGCTTTTCCGAATGTTTCTTCCGATTATGCCACTGTTACTTTGTCTGCATAAAAATTACAACTTTAGGGTTTTCATGTTGCTAAATTTGATGACAATTGATTGGTTTGAGTTGAAATTGAGTGTGTCTGTAACTTCAAATTGACTGTTATTAACTTTCTTTTCATTTGTAGAAGATAATGGAAAGATTTTTCAAAAAGAAGTTACCTTTGAAGAGGAAATTACCCTCAAATGAGCAACAATCTAATTCTCAAGAGCAAGAACAACAAATTGAACTTAATTTGAATGAGAAGTTACCTTTGAAAAGGAAATTGCCCTCAGATGAGCAACAATCTAGTTCTCAAGAACAAGAACAAAAAATTGAAGTTAATTTGGATGAGAAGTTACCTTTGAAGAGGAAATTACCCTCGGATGAGCAACAATCTAGTTCTCAAGAGCTAGAACAACAAATTGAAGTTAATTTGGATGAGTTGCCATTAGATCCTGGAAGGCGAATTAAAATGTCAGCATATCTTCCTAATGATCGAGACAAGATACGGAAAGTTTATCTACAAAGAGGACCGTTTCAACCTAGAAAACATACTTTTCCCCAGAGAAAAATGGGAAATGGATTAAGAAGATTTTGCCCGTCTTGGTATATTGAGTTTGGAAATTGGTTAGAGTATAGCATAGAGAAAGATGCTGCGTTTTGTTTTTGTTGTTATCTTTTTAAGTCTGATTTTGGGAAGCATGTAGGCGGTGATTCGTTTGTGACAGAGGGGTTCTCGAATTGGAAAAAGAAAGAGAGGCTTTCATCTCATGTTGGAGGTCCTAATAGTGCTCATAACATTGCTTGGAAGAAATGTCTAGATTTCATGAAACAAAATCAAATGGTGTTGTCTAATAAGCAATCTGAACAAGCTTTTGACTTGCATCCGAGTCGTTTAGCAGCTACAATTGATTGCATTCGCTTTATGCTAAAGCAAGGTTTAGCTTTGTGTGATATTGAATCAACCGGTTCTACCGATCAAGGTAATTTCCTTGAACTTCTTAAAGATCTTTTTAAATGTGAAAATTCAAGAAGTCTTGTTACGTTGGAAAACACTTCAGAAAATTATCAATTGATCACTCCAGCAATTCAAAAGTATATTCTTAACGCAGCTGCTTTAGAAACCACTAATGCTATTATTAGTGATCTTGGAGATGGATTATTTGGTATTTTTGTTGATGAAGTTTGTGACATATCAAATAAGTGGCAAATGGTTGTTGCTTTACGCTATGTTAACAAAAAGGGAAGTACTGTTGAGCATTTTCTTGGTATTGTTAATGTGAAAGATATTACAGCTTTATCATTTAAAAAGCAAATTGATGACTTATTTTGCAAACATGGGCTTAGTATATCAAGAATTCGTGGATATGGTTATGACGGTGCTAGCAACTTGCAAGAAGAATTTTCTGGTCTCAAAAGTTTGATATTAGAGGAGAACCCATATGCATTTTATGTACATTCTTTTGCTCATCAATTACAGCTTACCTTAGTTGCTATTGCCAAAAATCACCTTCAAGTTTGTTCTTTTTTTAAATCAGTGTCCACTTTATTGAATGTTGTTGGGGGGCCATGCAAACAACACGATGTGCTTAGTGAAAAGCAAATAGTCGATGTTAGAAAGGCATTGGAAATAGGAGAAATTCCTAGTGGACAAGGTTTGTATCAAGAAACTATTCTCAAACGAGCTATGGATACTCGTTTGAGTTCACATCATGCAACTTTGGTCAATTTGATAACTATGTATTCTGCTATAACTGATGTTCTTGAAATTATGAAAGAAAATGGGTTAAATGTAGATCAAAGAGCTGAAGCCAATGGTCTTTTACTTTTGTTTGAGGAGTTTGATTTTGCATTCACATTGCATTTGATGAAAAATGTCTTGGCTATATCAAATGAATTGTCACAAGCATTGCAAAGAAAAGACCAAAACATCGATGATGCTATGAACTTGGTTAACGTCACAAAACAACAGTTACAAGCTATGAGGAGTAATGGGTGGGAGTCTTTATTGCAAGAAGTAATTTTATTTTGTAATAAGCATGTTATTAATGTTCCTCATATGGAAGATATATTTTCTTCTAAGGGGAAGTCACGACGCGAAGACAAAGCTCAAGCTATTACAATAGAGCATCACTATCATGTTGAATTATTTTATACTGTTGTGGACATGCAACTTCATGAACTTAATGACCGCTTTACTGAGGCAAATACTCAGTTGCTCCTTTCTATGGCTGGTTTGAGTCCAATCAATAAATTCTCTGCTTTTGATAAGACACGGGTGATGGAATTTGCAAGATTTTATCCACATGAATTTTCTCCTATGGACTTAACGACGCTTGATAATCAACTTGAGGCTTACATCATTGATGTGCGTAGTGATGCTGAATTTGCATCTTTAAAAGAAATCAATGATCTTTCAGAGAAGTTGGTTGAAACTAGAAAACATATTGTCTACCCATTAGTTTATCTTCTTTTGAAGTTAGCTATGATTTTACCCGTTGCTACACCAACCATTGAAAGAGCATGTTCTGCTATGAAGTTTGTGAAGAATATGTTGCATAATCGAATAGCCAATGAATGGATGAATGATTGTCTAGTAACATACATTGAGAAAGATGTGCTCAACACTATTGACAATGAGCTCATCATTCAACGATGTCACAACATGAAATCGCGTAACGAACAATTATGAGGTATCTATGTATTTTATTTGCTTAGATATATTAAACTTTTATAATTTAATTTATTTATTAATTCATGATAATAATATTCTTATATCATAGAAGAGAAGTGTACAGAAGGTATAAGGTCTCTTATTGGTATGATAATTCCAACTGTTGTGAAGAACACCACAAGCTAAGAAGGTGCGGCCACAAGTATTGAATAGCTAGCTCATTGCAACTTTGAGGAGTATCACACAAGTCTTCCAAAAAGGATGCTTAAATAGTAAACAGTGTTTTCATCAGTATTGTCAGTGTGATCATTAGTCTGATCATTTGAAGTTATTTGCTATGCTAAGGTTCATGTAACAGTTGGAGTTCCTTCTGTTTATTTCCCCCCTTTATTTGGATGTTGTTTGGGAGTTAGAAGAAAAGAGGAAGTAGAAAAGGGACTGGGAAGAGATGATAACCACCATGTGTGGTGTGTGTGAATTTTTCTCAGGGAAACTTAAACTTTCCTATATATGAGAGAATTCGAAAAAATTATTGAATGAAAGTTCTTTTTATTATATTTTGTTGGCATGAATGGTGGGATAAAATTTTTGTCGTAAATGAAATATATAAACAAATAGTAGTGACTGCAAATGTGTCTGCTATAGTGAAAAACTTGATGATAATCTACCTGAAAAACTTGATAATCAACCTTTAAAAACTTGATAATCAACCTTTAAAAACTTGCAGACATCATATTTGATTTTGCAACACTCTTTGAGGCTTGCTGGCATTGTGATAAAGCACCTTTGGTCTAAACAGCAATAGTCACAATGTAGCTAAAATTTGTCATCATACTAAATTATAATCCTATAACTTCTTCCCTCCAAAACTCCCACCAAAATTAATTCACTTATTAATTAATTAATAATTAAAATAAAATTAATAATAATAATTATCTTAAATTAATATTAATAATAATAAAATTCATTTACCCCTATTAACCATAATAACCCACTTCCCACTTTCTAATTTTAAAATTTTTCTAAATTTATTAATCATCATCATCATATTATAATCCTATAACTTCTTCCCTCCAAAACTCCCACCAAAATTAATTCACTTATTAATTAATTAATAATTAAAATAAAATTAATAATAATTATCTTAAATTAATATTAATAATAATAAAATTCATTTACCCACTACCTATTAACCATAATAACCCACTTCCCACTTTCTAATTTTAAAAATTTCCTAAATTTATTAATAAATTAATAATAATAAAGATATTAAATTAAAATTAAGAATAATAAAATTAATATGTGAATTAGTTTTTTTTTTACTTTCTTTAAATTTTAATATTTTTTATTCTTTAATTTTCCCGTTTTCAAATTATATTAAGAATACTTTAATTTTCCCGTTTTCAAATTATATTAAAAATACAAATTATTAAATCATTGCTATTTTTTTATAAAATAACAATCAATATAAAACAAAATTATATCAAACATATTCTTTTTTAAAACATTAATATATAATATAAAAATTCAATAAAACTAACCCGTGCATTGCACGGGCAGAACGTCTAGTTTCATTCTTATTTAGATTAGGGAACTCCTTTTCCTACTTATAGTTGTTAAAATCTACTTCCGATTTGAATTGGTAAATATAGAAGAATGTTGTTTTGAAAGAAGAAAAAAAACGGAAGTAAAAATAGTTGATGATTGCTCAACTTACCCTAAAGTTACAATTTATGGGAAGGCAGATTGAGAAATTACCATGTAGTTATCTTTAGATTAATTAAATCAAAACCCAAACATAATGCAGGGAGATTGTTCAATACACATTATGAGTTTCTCACACTTTATTATGGCGAAATTGTAAAAACAATTTTTAAATTTGAATTTTAAAATTCAGACGCATTTAATACATAACAAGTCATCTCTAGAACACACCAAATATAAAGTTAAAAAAAAATCTTTTGAATTTGTATAATCAATTATGGAAATTGAACTTCGGACCTGCCTAACACATCTCACCTTTATCCAACCTCATAACCACATAATTTCAAAATATTCTGGATTTCAATGTTCAAAGCTGAGATTGAAATTTGGACGTTGTTGTTTAAGTTAACTTGTGTCTTTCCCTTCTCATTTTTATTTTTGTAAAAAAAAAGCAAAAATCGAGAAACAGAGAGCTTCTCCTCATTTGCATTTATAGAGTCAGTTCGATCGTTTTTCAAGCATTCTCGGAGCTTTTATCCATTGTATTAAAGTTTATCACATCTCTACTCCACTTTATATATATATATATATATATATATATATATATATATATATATATATATATATATATATATATATATATATTGCACGTATTTGAAGTTCTACTCCATTGCTTGGTAACTTGTTCATTCCATTTTTTTTTTAATTTCACATGCATGCATTACCTAAGTAGTTTATAGGTATGACATTTTAGGCTTAACTGCAATAGATATGTCATTTGTGTTTTTCTGGAACTGCCTTGCTTTGATTTTTAAACACTAGAGCTTAGTGTCAGTGCACACCCTATTCTCTGGTTCGTATTTTTTATTCAATGCAGTTTAGATTTTGAAATTTAGACCCTTAGTTCAGAGATTGGAATCCTGAATAATCTGTTATATGATTTTTTTTGTTTGGCTTGTTTCTGTATTCTATTGTGACATCTCTATGTGCTTGTTTCTGTATATATTAAATTTGATTCTGTTTAGAATTTGATTCTGTTTTAGATTAAAAGATATGATTTAGTTTTAGATTAAAATACTTGATTTCGTTTTAGATTATAATAGTTTTATTTTTGTTTTGGATTAAATGTTCATTAGGGTCTCTTTAAGTCCATTAGGATTTCTTTGTTTTCTGTATTTAAAGACCTTTGGCGTGGCCATAAGAATTATCTTTTTTTATAATAAAATTCAGAGTTTTCTTTATTTCTGGTGGACTTTAAATCTTATCCGACAGGTTTTGCGGTTGCAACCCTGATTTCATTTTAGGTTTAGTGATTGCTAATCAATAGGACTTCCGACTGAGTCGGTTGGCATCATAGCAGGTTTCTCATGTTCTTTTCGTAGCTTGACAACTATGGTGGATCAAGTGGCAACCAGAGCAGATTTTGAAGGAATTACTGCGACTTTTACCGCGACTCTAACTGCTTTGACTAAACAAATGGAGAATTTAGCAAAGCAAGTGAAGAACGCGAACAACAACGAAAATCAGCGGATAGACATGAGAGGAGAACAAGTTAGGGGTGTAAAATGTTTAGATAACCCAATTTCCGTTCTATGTCCACCATCAAGAATGTATCAAACAATGCATCAAACAAGGATAAAAACATCATCAGGCCTACAAAAGTCGTCTCCTTTAATTGATTTGTTTTCTCAGGTAAAAGTTTCCAATTTACATAGCTTGCAGAAAAGCTCTATACCTTACAAACCTGAGAGTAACATTCCTAAACTAAAGAAGTTGGAGATAATTTCTATTAAAGAGACAATGTCCAAAATTGTTAAAGGAGCAGCAAAGAATACAAAATTAAATTATGGTGATGATGAATTTGATGTATATGAAGGAGATGCACGAGGGCGTTTATTGAATGATAGTCTCACAATCAATTGCAAAAATCAGATTGATGATAATGGTATTCCTACTCAATTTGATTCTTATACTAAAGTGAGTGAAGATTCCTTTATAATTGCAGTTGCTTTGAAATATGAGGAGCAATGTCTTGTAAGTGAAAATTCAAAGCTACTAACTTTTGATATGTCTGTAAGAAAAGGTAAAAATTATGACAAGGATGAAAGTGTGGAACATTTGCAAATCAATGATGTAAAAGATGGAAATCTTGATATGGATGTTTCTCATGTTTAACGAGGAAGGGATAACGTGATGATGTTTACATGGGGCACACATAAAATTGTTATGGCTCCTGTTTTGCACTTTTATAAGAATCCATGAAAAAAAGTCAAGTTTCATGGTGATGACACAGAGTGTAAAGGAGCTTGATGAGGTTATTAATGAAACTAAATTTTCATGTCTAGTACTAACTAAAGAGGTGATGAGTGTTGTAAAGGAGAAAACAACAATTCCAAAAGAACTGTTAGAGGTCCTAAAAGATTTCAAGGAGTTGACCGCAAATGAGCTACCAAACGATTTGCCTCGTATGTGGGAGAAGATGTGATGACGTTTTTGAGTAAGGAGATGTTTCCAGTTGGTACTTACAGCAAGCTAGAGCCAGATGAAGCTCTTTATCAAGATGAGAACTTGGAGTCGGTTTCTGTAAAAGTGAGTTATACTAATGTAGGAGGGTTGCGCGTATCGATAAAAAATCGTGCGTGAAAAGCATTTTAATATTTAAACATTTTCTTTGTTTTAATATTTAAGAAATTTCTATTTTATTTGTTTTATTTGATTCTATTTAGGTTTTGATTCTATTTAGGTTTGATTCTATTTAAAATTTGATTCTATTTAGAATTTGACTTCGTTTTAGATTAAAAGATTTGATTTAGTTTTAAATTAAAAGATTTAATTTCGTTTTAGATTATAAGTTTTATTTTTGTTAAGCCCATTAGAGTTTCTTTTTTTATGTATTTAAAAACATTTGGCGCGGTCATAAGGATTATCTTTCATTATAATAAAATTCAAAGTTTTCTTTATTCCTGGTGGACTCCAGAGCTTATATGATGGGTTTTACGTTTGCAACCTTGTTTTTATTCTAGGTTTAGCATTTGTTAATCCTAGGACTTCCGACTGCGTCACATTGACTTGAAGAGGATTCACGAGTACAACTAAAGAGTTTCTTGTTTGGTGTACCTCTATTCAAAACTAGTTTAGAGTAGTTTATGAGAAACATGACAATTGACAAGAAACAACGGTCTATTTGCATTTTCGTTGATACTAGTGTCATAATACTTGTGCTACACTATTACTAATATTTCATCTTTTTCATTTTCAAACATGGACCAATCAGTATTTTGCATGCCTTATTGGTTCGATATATGTGGAGGACTACTCTGAGGCTTCGCCACGTGCGTGCTCGATCATCTCACTCATAGAAAATCAGGCGACCGAGCCATTTCGAATTTCTCTTAATCACATTGAGTTAGATGATATTTGCTTTATATTGTATGGTGAGCATAGTGAGACATGATCCTTGGAGATGATAAGCTTATACTCTAGATGATTGGCATGTGGGTCTTGATTTAAGTACTCACTTACCTGAGCGAGTCTTGTGTCAGTTCGGGTATATATAGTGTATATCGAGAGACCCTATTGTGGTTTCTCTTGCCACTGTTCTCTATATGAATGTTGATGAAATTTGTGCGTGAATGTTAGGTGCCAAATTGTGTTTATATTTAGTTTAATTAATGGCACCTTTCGACCGTTTTTATCGGATATTCGTACAATTCCCTGAAGTTTTAGATAATTATTTATAGTTTATAATATTAAGCTTTCATTTTATGTTAATATGTGTTTTAGTTATGATTTTGTAGGTTTTAGCCAATTTTGGGGAAGTTTGGAGCTTGTTTTGAGCTTTGCAAGAGAGTGCCTGGCAGAAGTTAGCGCGCGTCGCGCGGAGATGTGGGCGCGTCGCGCCCTGGGCAAGATATTTTGGAGCTTCAAAGCAGAGAGTTGCGCGCGTCACGCGCATGGGCGGTTTAAATTTCTTTAGTGTAATGGCGCGAAGCGCGCTGGAGGGCGCGACGCGCCCTGGACAGAAAATGGTTTTACTATATAAAGAGTAATTCTGATTTTTGGAGGGGAGACATTACATTCTTAAGAGCTCAAAAACCCTAATCACTGTAGCAAACTAAGAATTGAAGATTGGAAGCTTTGATCGTCGATTAATCGCCTTTGATGCTTGTTGATCTTCATCCTTTACTTCTTGAGCAAGCTACCATTCTCATGGATAGCTAAATCTCTTTTGTATCAAGATAAGATGTAATCTTCCTAGCCTTTTGTAGGTTTTTCTTGTGAATATATGTGTATGAACAAGTGATGATCAATATAGATGGTTTAGTTTGTTTATTAAAGCTTTTTCTTTGGTATAAGTGTTTGAGACATCAATATTTGTATCTAGATCTAACTTTATCATCCATCAAACTATAAATTGCAGACATGGATTTAGCGTTTGATGTTTACTTAGTATCGGTTTTAAAACGTTATTTGTATTGTTTAAAGGATGGAGAAATCGTCGGTTAAACAATACGGTAAATCTAACTATATCATTGCGGACACGGATGATATAGGCGTCGATACGTAATTATGTTGATCGGTACCATGTTCATATACGTATATTTATAAGGAGACATACAAATTTAGGTCGATAAAATCAAATCTTGATACATTTTCTTTAACTTAGAACTTTCATTACTTTACTCTTTGCTACTAAAAGTGTTGAATGATCTTTTGCAAACCCAAATTTAAAGTAACATTAACTCAAGACAAAATAGGCTATAGAACGGCGGTGATATCGCAATAATCCCTGTGGATACGATAATAATGAAAAGTACACCACAATACTCTTTCAACAAAATGGCGCCGTTGCCGGGGATTGTTGTTTAGATATTGCAAGCATTGCAATAGTTTGTTTTGAATTGAGTCTTATAATTAATATCTTGTTTCTAAATTTATTTTCCTTGTGTTTGTTAATTTGCTTGGTTAGTTTTTCAGATAACAGTTTATGCGAGGACGTGTACCTGCAGATCAACTCCTTTTTGATCCTGAGATTGAGAGGACTGCTCGTAGAGAGAATAGCAAAACTCGTAGGAGGAGACAACTAGCTAGGGAAAGAAGACAACAACAAGAGGCATCTTCTTCTTCAACTCCGGTTGAAAACTTAGTTGAGGGAGAAATGGCAGGAGAGATTCCTAATGTTCCAGCTCGAGGGCCTTGTGTTAATAGCCCTCGACTCAATGCACAATTTGCTCGTGATCAGGCCAATTGAAGAAACTCCGAGATGAAGACGGGGTTACTTCAATTATTATACCAAAATCCGTTCACAGGGGCAGATCACGAGGATCCATTTACTCATCTAACAAAGTTCTACGAGATCGCCGGAACAATTGGTGCTCCGGAAGACCAAGAAGAACAGGTGTTCAGGAGACTTTTTCCTCATTCCTTAATTGGAAAAGCTAAGGAATGGTACCTTGATCAACCTAATAATGTCATGACAAATTGGAACGAGTTAGAAGAGAAGTTCTTGGATCGGTTCTTTCCTCACAATAGGTTCATGGAAGCGAAAACTTCTATTGCGGTGTTCTCTCAAGGGTCGAATGAATCTCTCAATGAAGCATGGGAGAGGTTCAAGTCCATGGTTAGAAAGTGCAAAGGTCATGGGTTTGATGAATTGTCTCAAATCCATATCTTTAGAAATGGACTCCAACCTCAACCAAAAACTCTTTTAGATGCTACCGCGGGTGGTTCGTTGATGTCAAAAACTGCTGCAGAAGCGATTGCTATCATTGATAGAATGGCTTTGAACGATCATCAAGGGCAACACAACCGTAGTGCATTGCAAAGAAAACCGGGAGTTCTTGAATTGAATACTAGTGATGCAATACTTGCTCAAAACAAGTTATTGACACAACAAGTAGAATTGCTCACTCAACAAATGTCAAAACTCCCTCAACAAATCAAAGAGATAAATGGGAGCCCTTCTAAAAATCAACATGTGATGTGTTGTGAATTGTGTAGGGGTGACCATCAAACAGGTTTTTGTCCTCCACCGGGTGAAGAGGTGAATTATGTGTCTAATCCTAATCAAGGATATGGTGGGAGACAACAACAACAACCTTACAACAATAACCAAGGTTACCAACAAAGAGGTAATCAAGGTTATCAACAAGGATGGAGGCCGGAAGCGGGCCCATCGAATCGTCAAAATCCTTATCAAGGCGGTTACAATCAACAACCTCAACAAACAAAGCTTTCAATCGAGGACACTCTTAGCCAATTCATGCAATTGCAAATTGCAAGCCAAAAGAGTACGGATGCCGCAATAAAGAACCTTGAAACTCAAGTCGGGCAATTGTCAAAGCAACTTGCCGATCAAAACAAAGGTCCTTTTCCGGCTACTACACAAGAAAATCCTCGTGAGCATTGTAAGTCAATTCTAACTCGTAGCGGTAGAAATATTGATATGGGTGTAGGAGAAATAGTTGAGGAGGAAATTGTTGAGAGTGAAAAAGATAGGGTGATTGAAGTAGAAAAAAATGTTGAGGGTGATTTAGTTGAAAATGAGAAAGAGAAAGAATTAGTGGAAAAAGAAACTCTTGAGAAGGTTGTAGAAAAAGAGAGAAAAAAATTGAGTGTGAGTGAGAAGGGAAAGAAGAAGGTGGATGATTCTATACAAGTGAAGAAATTACCTTACCCTCCCGGTCCGTCAAAGAAAGAAGATGCAAAGCACTATGCTCGGTTCTTGGATATTTTTAGCAAGTTGCAAATTAATGTTCCTTTTTCCGAGGCATTAGAGCAAATGCCGATGTATGCAAAATTCATCAAAGACATCATCACTAAGAAGAGAAGATTCTTGGATCCGGAGGTAGTAACGGTGAGCTCTTGTTGTAATGCGTTAATTCAACGCACTACTCCGATAAAATCAAATGATCCTGGGCGGGTAACCTTACCGGTGTCTATTGGAAATGTTCACATAGGCAAAGGTCTGGTAGATACCGGTTCTAGCATTAATTTGATCCCATTGTCTATGGTGAGAAGATTAGGAATCAACGATTTGAAGCCGACAAGAATGACGTTATCATTAGCAGATAAATCCACAGCTCATCCTCATGGAGTTGCGGAAGACTTGCTTGTCAAGGTTGACAAATTTTGGTATCCTGTTGATTTTATCGTCATAGACATGGAAGAAGATCCTGAGATTCCATTGATCTTAGGAAGGCCTTTTATGAAGACGGCCCGAATGATGATAGATATTGATGATGGCTTAATGAAATTAAGGTACCAAGATGAAGAATTATGTCTTGATCTCTTTGAAGCCATCAAGCATCCTAATGATGAGGATGATTGTTTTAGAATCGATGCTACCGACAGAGCTATTATGAAAGTGGAGAATCAAATGCACTTGTCAAATCCTCTTGAGAAGACTTTAATGGAAGCTCTCGAAGTTCTCACCAAAGATCAAGAGAAGGAAATTGAAGATTGCTTGAGAAATTTAGAGGCTTGTGAGGAGATGAATCCATTTGAAACTCAAATTGAAGAGTTGAAGGATGAACCTAAAGTTGAAGAGCAAAAGGTGGAGTTGAATGTGTTACCGTCTCACTTGAAATACGTGTTTCTCGGTGACAATTCTACTAAGCCGGTTATCATTAATAGTGGTTTGTCTAACAAGGAAGAGCATCGATTGAAGGAAGTGTTGACAAAGAATCAAGAAGCAATAGGATGGGTTTTATCCGACTTGAAGGGTATTAGTCCGGCCTATTGTATGCATAAGATTATGTTAGAAGATGATTTTCGGCCCGTGGCACAACCTCAAAGGCGATTGAATCCAACCATGAAAGAAGTTGTTAGAAAAGAGGTTGTGAAGTTATTAGAGGCGGGTATGATTTATCCCATCTCCGATAGCGAATGGGTGAGCCCGGTGCATGTGGTTCCTAAGAAGGGTGGATTGACAGTTGTGAGAAATGAGAAGAACGAGTTGATTCCTTCGAGAGCGGTGACCGGGTGGCGTATGTGTATTGATTATAGGAGGTTGAACCAAGCAACAAGAAAAGATCACTTTCCATTACCTTTTATGGATCAAATGTTAGAGAGGTTAGCCGGAAGAAATTTCTATTGTTTCTTGGATGGTTATTCGGGATACAATCAAATATCAGTGAATCCGGCGGACCACGAGAAAACTGCTTTTACATGTCCTTTTGGCGTTTTTGCATACCGACGAATGCCATTTGGACTATGTAATGCTCCTGCAACATTTCAAAGGTGCATGCAAGCTATCTTCTCTGATTTGATTGAGAAAAGCATTGAGGTGTTCATGGATGATTTTTCTGTGTACGGGTCGTCATTTGACTTGTGCTTAAAGAACCTTGATGTGGTAATGGAGAGATGCATTGAAACAAATTTGGTTCTCAACTGGGAGAAATGCACTTTCATGGTGACGGATGGGATTGTTCTTGGCCACAAGGTTTCTTCAAAGGGGCTTGAGGTCGATCCGGCAAAAATTGAAGTTATTGAAAAGCTTCCCCCTCCGGTGAATGTGAAAGGCATAAGGAGCTTCTTGGGACATGCTGGGTTCTATAGAAGATTCATCAAGGATTTCTCCAAGGTCGCAAAGCCTTTGAGTAATTTGCTCAACAAAGGTATGGAATTTAATTTTGATGAATCATGTCTAAAAGCTTTCCTAGAACTTAAAGCAAATTTGACCACCACACCCATAATTGTCGCTCCTAATTGGTCGCTTGAGTTTGAACTCATGTGCGATGCGAGTGACTATGCGGTTGGTGCGGTTTTAGGCCAAAGGAAGAACAAACAATTCCATGCTATACATTATGCGAGCAAAGTTTTAAATGAGGCACAGGTTAACTATGCCACTACCGAAAAAGAATTGCTCGCAATTGTATTTGCATTGGAAAAGTTTCGCTCTTACCTCATTGGTTCTAAAGTTGTGTGTTATACTGATCATGCCGCAATCAAATATCTTCTTACCAAGCCTGATTCAAAACAAAGGCTTATTCGGTGGATTCTTTTGCTTCAAGAATTTGATCTTGAAGTGAAAGATAAGAAAGGTACAGAAAATTTGATTGCGGATCATTTGTCTCGGTTAGTGAATACCGAGGTGACAAACAATGAAAAAGAGGTGAGGGAAGAATTCCCAGATGAAAAACTGTACATGGTACAAGAAGTTAGACCCTGGTTCGCAGATATGGCTAATCACAAAGCATCTGGCTGGATACCGGAGGATCTAACTTGGAATCAAAGAAAAAAGTTTTTAAACGATGCTAATTTTTATGTTTGGGACGATCCTCACTTGTTTAAGTTGAGCAGTGACAATCTTTTGAGAAGATGTGTCGCGGATGAGGAGGCAAAAAGCATTTTGTGGCATTGCCACAATTCGCCTTATGGTGGTCATTTTAATGGTTTGCGTACGGCCACAAAAGTCCTTCAATCGGGATTTTGGTGGCCTACTTTGTTCAAAGATGCTTACCACCATGTTGCCTCATGCGACAGTTGTCAACGAACTGGTGGAATAGGAAAAAGAGAGGAAATGCCCCTCCAAAGTATTGTAGAAGTAGAAGTATTTGATTGTTGGGGTATTGATTTTGTTGGACCATTCCCTTCCTCAATGTCAAATGAATACATCTTGGTAGCTGTTGATTACGTGTCTAAGTGGGTGGAAGCGATTGCTTCACCCAAAGCGCATGGTAAGACCGTGATAAAGTTTTTGAAGAAAAATATATTTTCGCGGTTTGGCTCGCCAAGAGTGATAATTAGTGATGGTGGATCTCATTTTTGTAATGCTCCGCTTGAAAAAGTGTTGGAGCAATATGGAGTCAAGCACAAGGTAGCCACTCCATATCATCCACAAACTAATGGGCAAGTTGAGAGGACCAATCGAGAGATTAAGAGAATTCTTGAGAAAACTGTGTCTAGTTCTAGGAAGGATTGGTCAATGAAGTTAGATGAAACCTTGTGGGCGTATCGGACAGCTTTCAAAGCACCGATCGGTCTTACACCATTCCAAATGGTGTATGGTAAAAGTTGCCACCTTCCCGTAGAACTAGAACATAAGGCATATTGGGCCTTGAAGCTTTTGAATTTTGACCACAAGTTGTGTGGAGAGAGAAGAAAAATCCAACTTAATGAGTTGGAAGAGATGAGATTGCATGCCTATAAGTCCAATTCGATTTACAAGGAAAAGACCAAATTCTATCATGATAGTAAGGTTAGAATGAAGGACTTTAAGGTAGGGCAATTAGTTTTACTCTTCAATTCCCGGTTAAGACTTTTTCCGGGAAAGTTGAAGTCTAAATGGTCCGGACCGTTTTTGGTCAAAGAAGTGAGAAGCCAAGGGGCTATTGTGATAGAGGACCAAAAATCAAACCAAGAGTGGGTAGTAAATGGTCAGAGGTTGAAGGTGTATCGAGGAAGCGATTTTAATCGTGAAACTTGCGTTTTATCGTTTGGCGATCCTTGATTGCCTTTGACCGTCGAGCTGACCGACGTTAAACAAAGCGCTCTTGGGAGGCACCCCAAGTTGTATATATTCACTTGTATTTGTGTTATTTTTGCAGGTGGGATTTTTGAGTTGTCGTCGAGCCAGAAACGATCTACCGGTATTTTTGGGCGTGCTGAAACAATGCAGTTTTTCTGCTGTTTCTGGTGTAGCGCGCGTCGCACCCATATGCGCGCGTCGCGCGCTATGTGAACTCAAGGACCCCTTCCAGGCAGAGATGAGGGCGCGTCGCGCCGAGTCTGCGCGCGTCGCGCGCTGTACATATTTTTGAAAAAAAAAATAATTTTGATTTGGGCCCACCCATGCTGGGCCCGACCCGGTTTCATGGGCAGAGTGTGTTAGCTAGGGTTTTGGAGGTCTTTGCCTCCATTCCACCCTTTCTCCTCTTTGTTCCAAGAAAAGAAAGAAACACAACACACACTTGTTGCATTTCCTCACTAATTTCGTCACTCCACTGTCATCAATCATCAAAGGAATGGCACCCTTTTTAAAGAGAAAGAAGACTGGTTCTGGTGAGGGATCTTCCTCACAAGCTGGCAGATTTGATCGGACGAAGTTTCTAGGTCCGGAGCAAGAGGCGAGGTACCATGAGCTTGAAAGCCGCGTTGTGTGGAGTGAACGAACTGTGGTTCCTATTGACCACGGCCTTTTCCAAAGGGCGTGGACTGCTTTGTCTGAAACATGCTGGGACAAGTTGTTCGCTCCACCAAAATTCTATCAGGTGGAGATTGTCAGAGAATTCTACGCAAACGCCTTGCCTCCGAGCGGTTGGTCAGGTACTGAAGCTTACCCGTTTAAAACATGGGTGAGAGGTAAGGCCATTGATTTTAGCAAAGAGGCTATTTTTGATTTTCTGGATAACCCTCTTGCTTTGGTAGAAGAATGCCAGTACCATCCCAGGTTGAATAGAGGGAACTGGAACGTGGAGAGTATTAGGGAGAGGATTTGCAGGACTGGTTTCACCTATACTCTGACTAAAGCTGGGCTGCCAAAGACTTTTACTCGTAGTCAGTTGACGGAGGAGGCTCAGTTGGTGACTTCGGTGGTCCTTTACAACATTAGGCCACAGAGTCACACTTCTTCCCTCACCATTGATACGGTAGGTTTGGTTCAGGGTATTCTGAATGGTGATAATATTGATGTGTCCAGGATTGTGGCGAATGAGCTGAAAAGAGTCGCCCTGAATGGGACTCTTCATGGAGATGGGGTGAAATGTAGGTTGATTTTTCCCGGTTTAATAATGGGTTTGTGCAGGAAGGCTGATGTCCGGTTTCCACCTGGTGGTAGGATTCCCATGGATGGTGTTATAGATGATATTTTTGCTAACAGGTACTGTTTGCCTGGAGGTCGTCCTTTTGGTGTTGCTGCTGGTGCATCTGACCTTCCCGATGCTTCTCAAGCTGTTCCGGTTGCTGCTGCACCGCCTGCTGGTCCACAGTATGGTGATGCAAGTGATTGGAACTATCAGATGCATATGGCGCATCAGAGAGCGTTTATGTTTTTGCAGGATTCTATCCGGCAGCTTTCTCTGCAGCAGCCTGTTGGTTCCAGGGATGATTTATCTGCCTATGCTTCATGGCCTGAGGGCAGGCCAGATCCTGAGGAGGGGATGGAGCAGGATGATCCGGAGACTTCCGATGAGGAGTAGACTTTATTTTTTATTATTGCTTTATGTTTTATTGTTTTTAGTTTTATGTTAGAATAGTTTTTAGTTGTCTTTGTTTTTAATTTTGTTCCATCCTGGTGGATGAGGTACTTTGAAAGGCTAAGTTTACGCCTTTGGATAATTAACACCGTTTGGTGTGGTTTTTATTTTATATAAGTTCAGTTTATTTTATTTTTGCATTTATTTATTTTTAAGTAGTTTATTTTAGTTTAGTGTTTATATTTTAGAAATAATGGTTTGATAAGTTGTCCTGATGATTAATTAGCTGGAACACAAATTTTTATTGCCACGATGAATTTGGATGATGCAACACAATTTGAGTGGTGATGATATAAGTTGAAAACTGTACGCGCAAGGTACATCCTTTATCGTTTTATTTATCAAGTACCTTTGATTCTGATGCTTTTAATTGTACAAATTAGTTGTCATTAATTTCTGTGGATAAAATTAGTTCAATTGTGAATCACTTTAGCCTAGCTGTAGTTGTGAGGAGACTTTCCACTGTGTATATATATAAATTGTGCTGGATACCAGCAATGTGCGTTTTAACTCGTTTTTATTATGATTAATCTTGCATTGTTATTAAATTGTGTTAAGCATGAAAGTGATCAAGGCGTTTTGTTCTGCACTATGAGAAAAACTTCCAATCCAAATGTAACCTACCCGGTGAGTGTGTGAGTATTTGGTAACCACTTTGAGCCGTTTTCCAAGATTCTTATCGGTTAAGCTTATGTTGTATATAGATCTCTATACCGATTTTTGATAGAATCTTGATGACTTTCTTTTCTTTCTACCTTGAACTGTTGTCATTTGATATGATAAGGATTGATTCCTTTTTGCCTTAGAATAGGGAGCATTCTTAGTAATGTCTTGGTAATATACAAGTTGGGGAGAATAAAATAAAGGTGTACATTGGTGAGGATAAATCAAAAGATAGTGCTCAAGGGGTATATATATTTATGTATATAATAAAGAAAAAAAAATATAATAATAATAATAATATAAAAAAAAAAAAAAAGAGAAAGAAAGAAAAGAATTCTGTGACCCTTGAGCAAGTAATGAAGAATGTGGTGAACTTGGTTGTTTAGGCTGTGATAATTGAATTTGAATGCTCTCTTAGGTTTTGACACTTTCGTTTCAATGGCCGTGAGATATGACACTTCCTTGTTAACCAAGCCAAGCTACAACCCGAAAGTCCTTAGTGATTCATGCTTATACACTTTTTATATGTCTTATGCTTAGATGAGTTTATAATTAATTCGGTATGTTTGCGTCATTGTCTGGTGAGTGTTAGGATCCTCCATTTTTGTTCTCTCAGTTGAGAAATACGTAGGTGTGATTCATTCTTGAATTTCTTTTGCTTTGTGGAATTTCTGACATAGAATTTGTATATAGGATTAGCATTGTTATCATCGTACTTTGATGAAAACTGGTAAGGATTGATCTTTGTGTACTTTTGGAATTTGAACCATTCAATTGTTCTTGTTTCTACCTTGTTGTTTCATTTGTGATATTTTGTGTTCCCGGTAATTTATCATTGTTTTGTTTGAGGACAAACAAGAGTTTAAGTTGGGGAGAGTTGTTAGGTGCCAAATTGTGTTTATATTTAGTTTAATTAATGGCACCTTTCGACCGTTTTTATCGGATATTCGTACAATTCCCTGAAGTTTTAGATAATTATTTATAGTTTATAATATTAAGCTTTCATTTTATGTTAATATGTGTTTTAGTTATGATTTTGTAGGTTTTAGCCAATTTTGGGGAAGTTTGGAGCTTGTTTTGAGCTTTGCAAGAGAGTGCCTGGCAGAAGTTAGCGCGCGTCGCGCGGAGATGTGGGCGCGTCGCGCCCTGGGCAAGATATTTTGGAGCTTCAAAGCAGAGAGTTGCGCGCGTCACGCGCATGGGCGGTTTAAATTTCTTTAGTGTAATGGCGCGAAGCGCGCTGGAGGGCGCGACGCGCCCTGGACAGAAAATGGTTTTACTATATAAAGAGTAATTCTGATTTTTGGAGGGGAGACATTACATTCTTAAGAGCTCAAAAACCCTAATCACTGTAGCAAACTAAGAATTGAAGATTGGAAGCTTTGATCGTCGATTAATCGCCTTTGATGCTTGTTGATCTTCATCCTTTACTTCTTGAGCAAGCTACCATTCTCATGGATAGCTAAATCTCTTTTGTATCAAGATAAGATGTAATCTTCCTAGCCTTTTGTAGGTTTTTCTTGTGAATATATGTGTATGAACAAGTGATGATCAATATAGATGGTTTAGTTTGTTTATTAAAGCTTTTTCTTTGGTATAAGTGTTTGAGACATCAATATTTGTATCTAGATCTAACTTTATCATCCATCAAACTATAAATTGCAGACATGGATTTAGCGTTTGATGTTTACTTAGTATCGGTTTTAAAACGTTATTTGTATTGTTTAAAGGATGGAGAAATCGTCGGTTAAACAATACGGTAAATCTAACTATATCATTGCGGACACGGATGATATAGGCGTCGATACGTAATTATGTTGATCGGTACCATGTTCATATACGTATATTTATAAGGAGACATACAAATTTAGGTCGATAAAATCAAATCTTGATACATTTTCTTTAACTTAGAACTTTCATTACTTTACTCTTTGCTACTAAAAGTGTTGAATGATCTTTTGCAAACCCAAATTTAAAGTAACATTAACTCAAGACAAAATAGGCTATAGAACGGCGGTGATATCGCAATAATCCCTGTGGATACGATAATAACGAAAAGTACACCACAATACTCTTTCAACAGTGAACTATAATCATCTGGTTCCAGAGGATGTGCGTCATGTGCCAACTCGTCGTCCAAGGAGTATGGAATATGACTACATCCAATGGTTTTATAGAGTTTTAGACTCACACATAACACTAGACGGAAAAGTAGATCCTTCGAGACCAACTCATCAATAGATCTTAGATTAACCACATGAGAAATTGGTTCGACTGACACGAAAGTACATCTTTCGAGGCTAACTCATTGTGAGATTAAAATCCAAACCAATTTTTAACAAAAATGTAATGCTTTAGTCATAAAGTGATTTTGTTGTAGAATGAGAGTGTCCTTGTTTTAAAATCAAAAGTATGAAAAAGATATTGCAAGTTTCCATAGAGTGTGTAATCATTGGTGTTCCCCACCCTAATAGGTATTCATGGACTTTTTATTTGTCAAAGGATGAGTTTTTATTAATCTGTAGATGAAACTATAAACAACAGCAAAATAAACTCATACACACAAAGAGGAATTGCAGGTTGAGTTAATATTTATGGATAATCTACAGTATATTTTGTCACAATGTCGCTATTCTATACATTTGTATTCAAATCTTGACCCAAAAAATCAACTCCTAAATTCTCTTATTGTATTCATAACTCAACAAGATGTGGTATTTTCTTAGAATAATTTAGAGCAATTTTATTCCATCACTGCGTTTATTTGTTAAGACAGCGGGGACATACACTCAGCATATTTTAAAATCTATATTTGATGATGTTACTTTAATTATGTAAATATATATACACAACTCTGCACCTAGGGGCATGGTTCAAGTTCAACAGTAGTTGTGTCTGGACATGATGCAATTCGGAAATTTGATATTTATAGAAGCTTTGGTTTCCTGGACAGAAAGACATGTTTCACTGGTATACTACAAGAAATCGTGATCAAGTAGCATTGCAGTCAAATATAAACCTATGCAAAATAACGATTTAATCAAGACCGGTTTTATGAGAGATGATTCAAACACATTAAGGTGAAAATCAAGTCACTTTTGACATAACAAAAAACTCTGACCAAAGCTACAATACAATTAGCTTTTAGGCTCAAATATATTAGTATCTCAGTCCATAAATATTTTATGAAAACAGTCACTGTATTATCATGTTCACTTTGATTTCTATTCAAATGAATTTTGAAGAAGCAATATGAAACAAGAATCATGTTTGATTAATTAGATATCCGTGTAGACTATTTTTAAGGGAAAGTAACAATTTACACTTGACAAGTATACTGTTATTCTTATTTCATTAATGCCTGCTTAACATTTTAAACAAAATCAATCTAGGGTGTTCTCACAAAATCAAAGAACCAGAGGAAGTAATGGAGATATGGTTTGGAATATATAACAAAAGCATATATAATAACAACGTGAAATCAAGACAGTGGGACAAAATAACACCACTTTCAAACCGAAGTGAACATCTAATATTACAAATTTCAAGTTTCTCCAACAGTTGGTCACCAAATATGTAGTTGAAGATAAAAAGACCTACTTAATGTACTAAAGCATGTTACCATAGTTAGGAATCCACCAAAGCTGAATTTCAGGACGATTTCACAAAGTGGTTAGCCAGCAATCTGGCAATCTCAGTGAACACTACTTTATCTTTCCCATCGAAAATGGTCTTCAGCTTATCATCACAAAAAATCTCCCTCTTGTTGTCAGGATTCTGCAAAACAGTATCTCTGTTAAAGCCATTTTGTAGACAACCAAAACTAAAAAGAGATAAAAATACAAGATAATAAGTTCCATAATTGAAGACAAATGATCCTGTCACTCTTAAGCAGTAGTAAATCATGAAAGCTTCCACAAATTGTTGACCAAAAAACACATAGTTAAGGAAAGAAAAAAAAAAAAAGAAGGAAACAAAACAGACAGGACTGAAATGCCAGCATGAACAAGAGAATAAAACCCAAAAGTTACACAATAGTTATCACCAGCTAACAAATAAACAAATCCAAAGCTAAGGATATCATTTAGACGCATATCAGAAACCTGCTTTTCAAAAATCATTACCATCTTCGCTTTTCAAAACCATATCCATCTGCCGCTTCTCAAAACCTTATCCATCGCACAATGGAAAAGGCTTCAAAGGGGCTGGATCTGCAATGTACCTAACCATACAATATAAAGACTAAAAACACAACTCAAACCCCTGACCTACAAGTCGTAGAACAGCAACTATAACCGTGGCACCAGGGCTCCCATTCCAAACCATCATTACATCGCATAATGATAATGACATACTAAATACCTTAACATGATGCAACTATGTAATCACTTTTAAATAAACTTTAGGCATCACTACATGGATTTTGAATGATGCTACAATTTCTCCATGGCAACAACACAGTGAAACCGAATCAGGATTCACTAAAGATACATAAGTTTGATAAGAAATGGTCAGCTTCATTGATGCAACAATACTGTACGAATCACAAATATCCATTCAAAAAAACTAAACCCTAACCTAGCTTCAAACAAAACGTTTTGACGCAATAATCAACCGCACAAATCACTCTGATTACAACAAACAATAACCTAATCAAATATCCAGCACAAAATTAATCAATAAAACCTAGTAAAGCTTTATATTCAGTGCAAAATCAAATTTCAAACGAGAAATAAACGAAGATCGCGGAGAGAAATAGCAGCATTGAGTGGAAATGAAAAGAATACCTGAAGATTTTGCAGCTTGATGTATTCCCACACTTTCTTAACAGCTTCAGTTCTAGAAACCTGAGGTGAACCGATGAATTTGCCGAGCTCAGAAGTGACCGGAACGACTTTCTGTATGCCTCCGCTACCTCTGCTCACCGGCGTTTTCTTCACGGCAGCTGTGGAGGTAGCTGCGGCGGAAGCAGCAGTCTTCTTGGCAGCTCCCTTCGCCGCCGCCGCCGCTGCCATGAGCGCTCGGCCGGCAAATGCTCCGAAAACCCTAGCGTGCACCATGATCGCTCCGAAAAATGCTTTTCGTTTTCAAATTTACTAAAACCCTAGAGAGAGAAAGTTTTCAAGCTTTTAGCCGTTTAGTTCCGTTTCCCGTTTATTGAACTCGATGTTCACTCCGGAACTTTTCGATATTTGTTAGTTCTTACAATTATAACCGACGTGGCGGTTTTTAATTGGATTATATTATACGGTAATTGTAGGGATTGATGTGTATTTTCATCAACCACTTTTTCTAATTATTGTAAAAATAAAAAATAAAAAAATTATTTTCCTCTCCTTGTGTTTCCCGCTTGTTTTCTTTGTCTATTTGTTTCAAAAGAGAGTTTTGGATTGTATATTTTCCAGAACTTATGTATGTGTGTGATGAATAATTTAAATTTGTAGCTGTGAACATATAATGAATATCCATTTGAATGAGCATGTATCAGCTTCTTTGTTTATATAAACATGTTATAGATGTAAATGGTCTATTAACTTCTTTTGATGATTAATCTCTGCCAAAGAAAATAACTATGGTCACCTTGAATGAGTTTTTGTGTAAAGGATTCGGCTTCCAAATTTAGTTCTAACAAAATGTTGGTTGACTAAAAGATGATACTATAATATTACCTCCATTTTAGAATAAATCTTAGGAATAGAGAAAATTTTATTATCTACTTATATAATATGGCTTGGACTCGAACCGGAACATAATTGAACGTTTCTGAAACATTTGTGGAAGACCTTGCAAAAGAAGGTAATTTGGAAGCAATAACAGATGGTGTCCAAGGCAATTTGGTAGTCAATAAGAAATGTGTCCAATACCCTGTTGCGTGAGCCAGTAATTAAACAAGATTGTTTAAGTTGTGGAAGGATGCTAACACTGTCATGGACAAATTGAATTCTGAAAGAGAGGAATTTAGCTAAGAAAAAGAAGGCATTAAAATGTGCATTAAAGAATGTGGACAATATACACAAGTTCTCTTGAGTTTGAACTCCAAGAAATGTGAGGTTTAAACGCAAAGATGTTGTCCTAGTGGTTCTAGATGATGTGTAGCAAATGCTTGATTTTGATGCCGTGGGGATTCTTTCTACTTCCTTTTAAGGTTCCAAGGAATTGTCATCTGCCAAATTATGAATGAGAGACACACAGCACAAGTCTTCATTCTTTGATCGCCAAATTTTACTCACAAACCAAATGCGATATAATATGTCTTAATTGTGTTTTCATGTACTCGTCAATTGTTATCAAATGAAGTGCATAAATAGGATAGCCTGATAAAATATCATACTCACAACAAATGTAAATATCAATGCAGTACCAATAAAAAGAATTGGGCAAAAAAAATCCTACTCGTTATCTTTTAACACTTAACAGGAAAACCTAACTGATGTTTTTCGTTAGTACATAATAAACATTGTTTTCTCATAGCAAAGACAGTTGGCTACAAGTAAACCAAAATTAAAACCACAAAAGAGAACTCAGACCAAAGCCAAATCATGCAGGATTTCATAATATAGAAACAATCATGACAGCACTAGCGGCATATGATTTTGTAAAGATAAAAAAGTCTTTAAACGGAACAAGTGCACGAATATAGTTACATTATAAGATGAATGCTCAATGCCTGCTGCTGTTAGAGCAGATTTTAGAAAACAATTATAGTTGGGCTTAGACATTTCTCAAATTTGGACGTGTAAATTCAAATGTGCAGGTACTACTTTGGAATTACAGGGAATAATTTCTATGCCTAATTGTACTTTGCACTTTTGTAACTTTTTCTCACCATGCTTCAAGTACTGTAGTATGATTTTTTTTCTTCCTCCTGTGGGTCACATTTATTTTTGTTCCACCTCTCCTTAATATTCTGTTACTTCCAGATGATAAAAAATTTAAGAGATTGATATCAAGGGAGAGACAGAGACTAAGGCAACACTAAACAACCATAACCTCATTCAGGTTAGATTGGTAGATTAGGATCATTAATTTCTCCTGATAACTTCCAAGATCCAACAGCAACTATACAACTTTAATATAGAGTAGACATGAATGGTAAAATAAATAAATGGAATTAACAATTGCAAATAGGGAAAGTCACTAAAAACCCCAACTACAACTTAGTTTCTAGTGCTCCATGAATTTTATTGAACCAATGGAGCAGTCAGAAGAAATGTATCAGACACAATTCCTTTCTTTTCACATCAAACACACAAGTAGAAAAATATTATAAATCGGCAAACAGACATTTTGAATATATTATAACAGTTATGATTTAGTTTAATCAAACACACAAGTAGAAAGATGATAAATCGGCAAACAGGATAGAACACGAAAAAAAGATATATTATTTTGTCAATGAACCACAAGGCAGTAGCCAAACTAGTTTCAATCCTGAACCTCAAGTTTTGTTATTGGTACACTGTCATGAAATTATCATTCAGATTTGCATATAATAAGTAAAACAGAGAAACCTTCAAAATCTAACTTGGTTCCTACCTAGCAACAGAAAAAAACCAACCAAGTGCCTCCACTTCCTATTTCTTTTTCCCTTTCTTCTGGGAGCCTTTCCCCTTAGTGTTATCCGTGGAAGAATCCATATTAGTATCCTTGATATTAATCGCACCCTGGCTGAATTCCGGAGACAAAATCTTAGCAATCTCAGGAAAACCAACACTATTTCTACCACGCAACAGTGTTTGCAAATTCTGCTCCCAAAGTTTGTCTTTCTTAATACCAGGATTCTGCACAACACCACATACCATTGTCAAAAAAGTGTAAAGTAATTAAAAGAGTAAACTCTCATTTTAGTCACTCGCTGATCACTTTCACTCCTACTTAGTTCAAAAGTATACGAAAAATTCAAAACTATGGCATGTTTTGTGAGTGAAAACATTGATCAAACAGTTGGTGTGCATTGATGAAACAAAAGGAAAAGAGAGGGTAGAGTTGGGACCCTGAAACTGTAGAGTTTGATGAACTTTGAAATGATGGAGGCGATTTCGGAACGAGAGTGATGAGGGATGCCCATGAAGGAGCAGAGTTCACTGGTAGCTTTTCGGTGCTTGGTTTTGCCGACACCGACAATTTCAGCAACGGCTTTGGATACCGTCGACATGCTCCTCCTCCCTGCTGCTGCACCCAATGGATTCATTGTTTCGGCTGGACTTCTCTTCTCCGATTTGATTTTTTTTTTTTTTTTGGTATTTATCTCCGATTTGATTTATATGTGTTGCCGTTGATCCCAACAAATTTCAAAGTGGCTGATTTTAAATAGATCGAGTACTATTTAACTCATAATAGACCATTGGGTAAAAAAAAATCATAATAGATCAGGATTCATTACATTTTTTTATAATAAATTACACTCGTATTGCACTAAACTTACCATTGTTTTTCTGTTAAAATTAATTTAGTGATTCTGTCAAAAAAAAATGTAATTTAGTGATTTTAATGTCAAAACTAATCCTAGAATTGAATTAGTCAGTTCAGTAGTTCGGATACTGATGGAAAAAATTACTATTACATTTCTCCTATTATTACATTCTTCTACATTATTATCATTCTCTTCTCTTTTGGGTTAAAATACACACATGTATCTATATAAAGTAGAGCCGTCAAAATGGGCCGAAGTTTATGGGCCGGCCCATCAGACCCGAAGATAATTAGGGCTTGGGTCTTATTTTTCGAGTCCATTTACATCTGGACCTTTTTAAGCTCGGTCCTAAAAAACCCTAAAAAATATGGGTCGGTCCGTATGGGCCATGGGTAGCCCACCAGCCCGGAAAAAAAAATTAATATAACTAGAAATTATCATTTCTTAATTCATAAAGGTATGCTATAAACAATTTGCGTATTATGTATTTTAATTTTTTTCTTGGTATTGTAAAGGTATAAATATCAAACAAAAGCTTATGGTTTGACTTGATTTCAAACTAAAAGGTTTCATCCTAATATAATTATGTAGATAGTATAGAAAAGACATCATGATGTATTCTAATTAAAAATAAGGTTGAAATGAGATTTAAAAAGTTATGATGTAACTTTTTAGGGTAGGATATAGTACAAATCATATATATATAACAATTTGCTATAAAATAATATCCCATCAATCTAATTATAATTGTTATAAAATTTTATAATAGTTTGTTGTTATGATTGTTATAAAATTATAATTGTCATGAATATTTATATCTTAAAATTTGTTGGAACAAGTTATTTAATTATGTGTGCAAAATTAAATATAATTTCTGATGTATTTTGAATAGTTGAAATTAAGTTAATATGTAATTTTACATTTTAATTGTAGTTTATATAGATTATTTAGAAATCGTAATTTGATATATATATATATATATATATATATATATATATATATATATATATATATATATATATATATAAAAGTATTATTGCATGCAATTGAATGGTTATTAGAAAAATAAGGAGAAAATTTTATTTTTTAAAAAATAGGCACGGTTAAGGCCGAGGCCCATTTAGGGTCGGGTAGCCCGCAGCCCAAACAGGGTCGGGCCTGGGTAGTAAAAATGGAGCCCATTTAAAAATGAGTTTTTTGGGTCCGGCCTTGAAAAGTCCGAGGGCCACATGGGCCAGCCCGTTTAGGACCGGGTAGCCCATTTTGACAACTCTAATATAAAGTATGTTACATTTCTCTCTCTTAAGACATGATTATTATAAATTATACTTTCCTTTTATTTTTTGGGTCTAATGGTTTACTTGCCAAAATTTTACATATACCTTAAAAATAAATAAGTGAGATGTTGCGTGTTTGAACTTGCACTCAGACAATCACATCTCCTTAAAAGTGAATAAATTATACATTCACATATCTTCTTCAATAAAACATATTTATCATTTCTCCTAAATTAAAATATATATATTTTCATCATTCTTTTGTAAATTACTCTCCAATCTCTTGTTAAGTATTTTAGTATAATTTAATATGTTAAAAAATTTATGAGAGAACCCTCTGAAAGCCATCTTAGTCACAGCCAACGTGATTTATTCATGCGGGGTCTCGCTTAGTTGATCACGTTTAATATTTGCCTCCTTTGCACTCTTTGGGTCTGTTTTGATGTTGACAAAGAGTTTCTCCCACAATTGTTGTGGCTCTTCCTCAATGTTCATTAACATGATTAGTCATTCTCATTCACTGAATGTCCTCCATGTAATAGTGTATGCAACTGGTAATTTATTTTCTTCTCCATGATCGTGATGTCTTTGTTTTTTAGCCTCATAGACTATTTCACTCTTTCATATTTGCAGGCTTTCTTCTTCTTGCCTCTTTTTCTTATATATAATTTTGTCTTAGGGGAAATTTGGACAACTTTCCCTTCTTGCTTAATTCTTTGTCAACATCCTTCAATTGTACATATTCTTTTGTGTTATGGACATTATATAGGTGGAAATGACAATATTGAGATTTGTATAGTAGGTTGTTAAAGGTTTTGTGGGCCCTGATTCCAATACTTTCGGCAAATTTTGACCCTTATTAGAGTCTTAGACTTGATATGTACTTCTTCATCTTCTTGTGGATGCTCTTGACTAGTATCGCTTCTTCATTGAACCTCTAGATATAGGATTGTAATGGCCCGCCTCTCCCTTGCCTGATGGATCTTAGGATTTATAATATCATGGGTTGCCTTTTCGACGACGCCAAGTGTACAAAAAATAAGTACTACACGGGGTTCAAATTTGCTCAAAATATTGGAACCAGAAGGAGATGTCTTTCATACATAGGGGTGCTCGCGGTGCGGTTTGGGCGGTTTTGACGAAAAAAATCATCCGAACCGCAAGAGAAAAAATAGTGCGGTTTGGTTTGGTTCGGTTGGCTTTTAAAAAAAATCCGAACCAAACCAAACCAAACTAATGTGGTTTGGTTCGGTTCGGTTGGTTCGGTTTTTTACAAATATTTTATTGAGCCATACATACACATATAGATGATAACATAATTTTGTATTTATACATTCATACACTATCAAATAACAACAAAACTCGTCATATTTTGACAACAATTTTCCATTTAATATGTAAAAATTAAATTAGACAAAAGTGGAATATTAAACATAAAATAATAGCATAAAACAATATAAAAATTATTATAACGAAAAAAAAATAGAAGAGACAAAAGATTAGTGAAAGTGAAAAAGAAAAAAAGTGTTGAGAGATTAGAGAAGAAGATATGCGATAAAAACGAAACTGAAATACGGAACATTTACATAAAAATGAGAAGGTGAAAAAGAAAGAATATAAGAGATTAGAGATTATAGAAGAAGAGGGAAGATGTATGTGGCAAAGAAGGTGTGATAATGTTATTAGAGATTTTAGAAGATCGGGACTGAAATTATATGTGTAAGGATGAGAAAATTGTTCGTAATCATAATGCTAATGTATAATAAGTTTAAGTTTGGGTTGGATGTGAGTTAGTAAAATTTAGGTTGTAACATAGTGCGGTTTGATTCGATTTGGTTCGGTTTACAAAATACAAACCGCAAACCGAACCGAACCGTGCGGTTTTGTAAAGACTGACCCAAACTAATCCGAACCAAATGCGGTTTTTTGCGGTTTCGGTTTGGTTTGGTTTGGTTTGCGGTTTTCTATTGGATTGGTTTGGTTTTGATCACCCCTTTCACGGTGTAAATCAGGCAACCCAAGCCACTGAAAAGCCTGGGATCCATCATACAAAGGAAATACAAACTGATACAATCCTACTTCGAGAGGTTCATTGTATAAGTGATATTGGTCAAGGGAGCCAACCATGAGAGGAAAAAGTAAATATTAAATCTATGACTTCAATTATGGTCCACATTTTTCAAAGGTATTTGAATCAGGGCCCCTAAAACCTTTAACAGCTTGGATGAGCTATGCAAACAAGGGAAAGATGAACCGCTAAAAGAATGGATAGTGTAATTTATTCATCTTTTAAGGGAGGAGAGTTCCATTTTTTTAAATATATGTTATCGAATAATAGATGTAAATGTATAATTTGTTCACTTTTAAGTAGCATCCGATTACATGTCAGTGGATTTGAAACTGTGACATTCTACTTATTCACCTTTAAGGAGTGAAATTATGGTCACTAGGCTACTAGACCAAAAAAACATATGAGGGGGAGATGATGTAATATGAGAAACTCTTAGAGGAGGAAAGCGTAATATATTTTGCATAAGAGGAGAGGGTGTATTGTTATATTTGCAAAAGACCCAACAAGGGTAAGAATGGTGCCTCCCCTTAGAATGGAGATGATCATATGTTGCCCTCAGGAATGTATCGCCTTGCCCCGGTGCTTTCCTCCCGCTCAGTCAAGAGAAATATGGGATAAGACGGTTTTTTGAAAGAGGGAAGTCAAGGTCAGTAATTGGTCCACATCCCTTGGAAACAGGGATTTAATGGTGCACCATTTATTGACAGTGGATTTTACCGAGAAAACCCTTGGTCCAAAATCTCTATAAATACTTCTCCGTTAATGGGAGAAGAGGACAGGTCATAACTTACATGCTTATATCTAAGCACTACGACGACATATATACCTCTCACCTCACATGAATAGATCCTCTAAAACCATCCTAAAACTACCATATATGGCTTGCAGTAATGGAATGTCATTCCAATCACCTAGGATGAATATTTCAAAATTCTTGTTTGGAGCAAGGAGGAGTGGTAGTTTTTTTTTGGATCACGGTTCTTAAGAAAGGAAGGTTGATCATTCTTTCCCGGTATATGGATGAGAAGGTTCTCCTTAAGCTAGGGTTCAATTATGTGGTGTGCTCACATGATGGAACATTTTTTATCATAAGGATTGAAGGGCATCCATTTGTTTGGGGAATTAGGTAAAGTATACTTATTCCATACTCAAGATGTTTATGAGGACGCGACCTAGGATGTGTTATGGATAGAGGTAGGGTATACGACCCAGCCGAGTACCTAATCGGAAGGGTCACGAGTTATGATGCTAGGAGTTAGGACGCGTACTAGAGGCATATGGAAAGTCACAAGTACAACTCGAACGTAACGTCTAGCTGGTACGGGCAAGTCTGTTGTAACCGATGCTTGAATGTGCCATTCATGGATGGATATTAAAGGACGTAGAAACGTCTGTAACTGTAACACCCCAATTCTACTCGGTAAGTATAAGCAAAAATCAGAGTATTTAAAAATCTTCATCAAACAATGGGATATCACATTTCAACTAAAACCAACAAACAACTTGCATTTCATTTAATATTGATACATAGCATTCGGAAAACACCATGTTATTCAATAACTTCCAACTTCAACTAATAAATTAGAATGAACTTATAAACATCTTTCATTCAACTTTAAATAAATGTAAACTTGGAATACAACAACTTAAATAATAACGACCATCCCCCCGGGTGCTACGTATCAGAGTCAGACCCTCTTGACTTATCATAGAGCAACTTAAAGACTTCATATAAATAACCTCGAACATCCACAGCTATTCTTGAGTACCTGCCTATTTCCCATGGTAGGGGAAATATCAGCAAAAGGGGTGAGATATCCTACAATATAAAGGAATGCATGATAAATAATATAGGAGGTATAGATCATACATATCACCACTTCATGTAACAATTATTACAACTTCACAACTTATTAATATAATACAACTTTCAAAACAGCAACAATGTTATTAATCAATTACGACAACATATTCAACTTCGCAATTATAATATCATCACGTCACAACAAACATATCATCATCACTTCTCAACAAACATATCATCATCACATCTCAACAAACATATCATCATCACGTCACAGCAACCACACATTCAAAGCAACTTCAAATACAATACAAATCTGACCCGACTTATGCAAATGCATGTGGTACCATTTGGAGTAAAACTCTCATCGTCTCAAAAATAGCCACTTGGGAACATCGTCGCTTTTTGCCATTAAGGCCTCGCCGCTTTTGCCATTAAGGCCTCGTCTCTTTATGCAATGGATGTGACTCAATGAATGTAACATTCACACAAATACAACATTTATAACACATCATAACATCGGCTAAATATCATTACTTTTATAGTAATTCATCACTTCTCAATCACGTCACTATGTTGTATCATCATATAACAATATTTCACTTCACAACAACAATCACAACATCAACGATTCATCATATTAACAACAAACATCACCACATTCATCACATTAACAACAAACATTGCATTACACAAATCAAGTAACATCATAACACATACACAATTTTATCCATGCCAGACCATCACAATGACACAAAACATACTAATACGTCTATGTCATTCCAACTCCATGCTTAATCACGACATACATGCCTCACATATACACAAATTTAATATCTAATCAAGTGTGCATTTAAGATATCCAATACATAGTTCTAACAATTCCAAATTGATCATAATCATTATAGAATATAAAGAATACACAATTCCATGAATAATCCACATATAATTCACATTCATCACTAAAAACATCATTCACATCAAGCTCGTCATCAAAACGGGAACTCGTTAACACATCAACAAAATGTCTAACTTTCATAAATACATGCCAACTAGAATTATACATAAAATAACTCATTTTATTCTATCATGATGTAGTTCATTGTGTTAGCTTTCCAACGCTTCGAATGACACTCGATTTGGACTTACGGTTAAAAAGTTATGGCCGAAATGATTTTTCAATGCCGCAACCCAAAGCTAGCGCGCGACGCGCCCAGTACAAATTCTGCAGAATGTGTTCTGCGATGACAGCAAACCTCCATACCCTATTTGACCCAAAAACACATCCAAACACATAAATAACTCCGAATTTCATGCTTACATCATATATACATCACTTATAATCAATGATAAACAACAAACATATCTCATAAATCAATTTTATGGTTTCTATCAAAATCTCCAAAGTTAGGGTTTCACAAAATCAACACATAAACACGAATTCACATATTCTTAGACCCACGCATAAAATCATATATAGAATCATCAATACAAGTTAGAACATACACATCATTCATAACATCCAAAAACACATAACAACTCAAATTCTTCACACATTCATGGATTTACAATTATGAAATCTAACCTCTACCATACTCATCATCATGTCAACCCTTAGAGAGTAAGAACTCCACCCTTACCTTATCAAAAGTTTCATCTTCTCCAATAAAGTTCTTCCCCTATATGCCCTAGCTTTCCTCTTTCTTCTCTTTTTTCCCTTCTTTCTCTTCTTTCTCTTCTTTCTCCAAATGAGTTATGAGACTAAATCTCTATAACCTTAACTCTTACTATCTCACTTCTCGCTAATGGGCTTAACCCATAATCCATCTATTGTGTCATATTTCTACCACTAGGCCCAATATTACTAACTTCATTATATTATATAAAATAAATCACAAAATACACTATAAATAATTAAATAGTCACATAACATAAACGAATATTATTCCCAATAATATTCCACAACTACAATTGATCCATAACTTAAATAATACCAACTCGCAGTTGTATTTATCCTACTAATTCGACCATAAACTTAACTGCTCAAATCAACTTATTAATCCAATTACGCCTTTAGAATAATATCGATAAATATCTACTTCGACTAATTCCAACGAATAGATCCTTGATTAATTTAATTAAATAATTAATTAAATTTGGGGCGTTACAGTAACCATAGAAGTTCTAGAGAAGCTTCTTAAATGAGGATTTAAGGGACCAAGCTGAGGCTATAAAAAGGGCTCCCGTAAGAGGGTTAAGCAAGACACGTCTCTTGGAACAAAGTTCATCTAGTTTCCAAGCTTTCCTCACCTCTGAGGACAAGCTCCACCATATCCAGGTTTTTACACAAGAACATTAGCGCCCACCGTGGGGCCTCGGTAAAATTTATCCTAGGCCGCACTCATTAACTTAGAAATGACTTCAGAAACTGATCCTTTAGACATGGCGCAACTGTTGACCATGATCGATGACCTGCGACAACAAACGAGACACTGCAAGATAACGTTCAGGTTTTGCAACTCCAAAGTCAAGGGGACAGACAACCAAAAGACGAGATTCTTGAGCTGCAACCCCTGTTTCAAAAAATTTGGGAGGACCAAGTTCCTGACAATTTCTGAGCACCGTCACTGGCCACATATGACGACAAGTCCAACCCCTATGAGCATATTATTTCCGTTAACAATCAAATAGAGGTAATAGGTCCCTCAAACTCTTTGAAGTGTAAGATGATGGCTGGTACTTTCAAGGATGTAGTCTAAGGTGGTACATGAGCCTACCTCGACAGTCCATCGAAATCTATCAAGACCTCACTAAAAAGATGATATGATACTTCTCGGCCAACAGGCGCCGAAAAGTCTCCACAACAATGTTGTTCAATGTTCGATAGGGACACTCAGAGTCTTTAAGGGAGTACCTTGCACGGTTTAATGAAGAAACTATCAAGGTTTCTAATCCCATCCAGGATTTATTCGTGGGAGCGTTTCAGCATGGTCTTTTGGCCGGGCAGTTCAACGAATCCCTGGCACAAAATCCGGATGTAAACATGAATGAGATCATTACTCGGGCCGAATGCTACATCAAGGGCAAAGAGAGTAACCAGGAAAAGAGATCATGGGAATCTTCTGAGAAATCAAAAGGTCGTGAAGAAGGCTCTTGGATAGAAGCAGAAGTCGTCGCTCAAATATCCGCCGAGAAGGTACGTCGTTTTTATTGGAAAAATATCATATGCAGGTTTGACCTCCCCAAAGTTATAATAACTGATAACGGGACCTAGTTTGCAAGTGCCTCCGTGTAAACTTCTGCAAGGACCTCAGCATACAAAATAGGTTCACATCAGTAGAATATCCACAGGCTAATGGACAAGCCGAAGCTGCAAATAATGTAATCCTAGTCGGGGTGAAGAAAAAGCTTAACAAAATAAAAGGACTATGGGCGAAGTATTTACATGAGATTCTCTAGTCATATTACACGACATCCCATTCAACTACTCGGGAGACACCTTTCCGACTTATATATCGGACAGACGCAATGATTCTGGTTGAAATCAACACGCCAACCTGGAGATGTGAACATTTTGATGAAGACGCCAATAAATAATAACTTAACACCTCGGTCGACCTGGTCGAGGGAGATCCAAGAAGCAGCTCATGTCAGAGAATTTGCGACAAAAGACCGATTAGCAAAAAGATTCAGCTTGAAGGTCATGCAAAGGGGTTTTAACCTGGGAGATCTAGTTCTCAAAAGAGTAACAGATTCAGCAAATAAAGGGAAACTATCTCCTAATTGGGAAGGTCTGTACCGCGTTCGTGAGAAGCTGAATAATGAGGCTTATAAGTTAGAGACTTTAGAAGGAGAGAAAATACATAGGACTTAGAATGTATCCAACCTTTGGATTTATTTCAGCTGAAATGTATGTAACCGAACAATATGAAATAAAATAAGGTGCATTCTTTTCCCTTGCAAGGGAAAGGGTTTTTAATGAGGCCCCCATATAATAACTTGTGTTTACTATGCAACTCGATCAACCTCGCCATGGCTCTCAAACCGTCTTCGGTGAATCCTTGCAAAAGGCTCTGAACCTATAAGCTGGTTAAGTCTTTGGGTCACTGTCCGAAACTCAGTCAACCTCGCCAAAGTTCTCAAACCGTCTTCGGTGAATCCTTGCAAGGGGCTCTGAACCTATAAGCCGGTTAAGTTTTCGAGTCACTGTCTGTAACTCAGTCAACCTTGCCAAGGCTCTCAAACCATCTTCGGTGAATCCTTGCAAGGGGCTCTGAATCTATAAGCCGATTAAGTCTTCGGGCCGCTGTCCGCAACTCGGTCATCCTCGCCAAGGCTCTCAAACCATCTTTGGTGAATCCTTGCAAGGGGCTTTAAACCTATAAGCCGGTTAAGTCTTCAGGTCGCTGTCCACAATTTGGTCAACCTTGCTAAGGCTCTCAAACTGTCTTTGGTGAATCCTTGCAAGAGGATCTGTACCACGACGACGACTCTGTCAACCTCGCTAAGGCCCTTAAACGACCTTACAAGGGGTTCTGCACCCAAAGTCAAAAGTTCATGCGCACTCTCAAGCCTCTGGCATAATCGATTTCAGTGGGGCTACGTAAACTTAAACCTCTGGACTAACCAAATCCAAGCACATTGGAAGTCTCTGAAATAAAGCAAGAGTTCCAAGCATTTTCAAGAACTCAGACAAAAAAGAAAATTTCTCGTCCAGCAGACAAGGGGTTGTAAAACAAAAAGCCTCGCTTAAAGAGCCAGATATAAAGAGGATCCATAAATCAAATGTACCTAAGCATGCGAAGCTATGTGCAAGATACAATGGATATCCGAATAGATATTAAGTAAGCTACCCGACCTAGAAGTCGAGTAGGCTGCGCGGTTGTACATAACTCGGAGCATAAAAGCATTTAATATTAGTTATTACAACAAATAAAAAAAATGCTTGGGGCTTACATCATACGAGGTTTTACCCAATTTCATAATTGGGAAGCTATATAAGTCGTCATAACAAAGCAATAAAAGGAATGAAAATTCTTTATATATGATTGACGATAATTGTACAAATGAAAATGCAAGAATAAAAACTATTCTTCTTATTTGAGGAGTTTATGGTCTTCCGAGCTGAGGTATTGAAGTTAATCTTCGTCAGGCTCAGAATCCGAATCATGTTCCACAACAACATCTTTGGTCTTAAGAGGCTGTGATTTAGTCTCTATGGCTTGACCCTTCCCAAAACGAGAAGTATCCTTGGAAGAATGTTACGCCTCATTTGCAGTCTTGACAACACGTCTTTTCTTCCTTCTCAATTTACATGGCTTCGAGACTTCAAAGGATTGTTCACCTTTAGTCTTATCCATTGTTAAAGAAGGAAGAAGATCTTAAGAATAGAAGTTCCTTAGACACCCCTTATATGAGAAATTTGGGGAATGTATGAACATAGGTAAAAATAAAAAGCATTAATGCCTAAGTTTCATCGAGGACGGTTCACGAAAATCCAATTTCAAACCGATTTGAGACACGACTATTGACTAATCGGATAACACGTGAATAAAAAAGATAAGGCAATCAAATAAGCGAAATCATAAAGCATAAAATTAAAAGGCCACAAAAGGCAATGTTTGAATTACAAAAGGGGTAAATAAAAAGAGGGAGGACCTAGTCACTCACCAAAAAGTAAAGAAATTACATAAATGCATCCATAGTGGATGACTAACAGGAAAAGTCATCAAACCATATCAAGAATCCAACTTGTCTTTCTCGCCATCTCCATCGCTTGTAGGTTCATCCACAGCTGGTAGAGGGGGAGAGGTGTTTTCCGGGTCCTGTAACTCCATAAGGCGGCCATTCTGCACCACCTTCGGGTAGTTTACTTTGGACAAATCTAAATCAAAATACAAGCACAACACCTGTTCCTTAGCCTTGTAAAAAGCCTCATCACCTGTTGTGAGCATATCAACTTGAGCTTTCCTCAAAGATTCCCTCAATTCATCATTGTCATATGTTGTCGATTTCAACTAGTTTGACAGGTTTTCAATGGTAGCTTTAAACTTGGAATTTGAGGCCTCCTTCTGAGATTTCAGCTTGGTGAGAGCCTTCTAAACCTCGGCAGCCTTATCATCCGCAACTTTTTGACTTTTCTCCAGTCGGTAATCCTTTCTGACTTAAGCTTTTGGTCACTCTCAAGCTCGGTGATCTTCTCCGACCTGAGCTTCTAATCATTCGAAAGCTGATTGCTTATCCTTTTATGGTCATCCCTGACCTCAAAGAGCCCACGAGCTAACACCATATTCCTCATGAGGTAGGAGCTAAGGTTATAGAAAATTTGCGCAGCTCCCACAAACTTCACTTTTTTAACATCCCCATTAGCATGGAGATGGTCGTAGGCAAACCTGAGCCCGTCGAAGTCATTGGACCAGAATTTGAACTCACCAGGTTGACCATCACTGCTCTCACCGAGTCCTCTCATCAAAGCGATAACATCCAAATCATTTTGATTGATGTTGTCCCTCATAATGGTTCGAGCCTTCTTGGGAGATGGTTGGGGAGGTTCCTCGGGAATAACTTGAGTGGACACATCTTGTTCAGAAAGTTTCATTGAAGAGGACTTGGAGGCGGTTGTATTTTTCCTCTTTACTATCTGAGTCTCCTGGCCAGAGAGGTCGGATTTATTCTTGGATGGTCGTCCATCCAATCCCTTTACGGGCAGCGCGGGCCGCATCCAACAACTTTCTCTTCTCGGCCAAAGACAAGTTGGTCATTTTGTCTGCAGAAAAAGAAAGTATATAGTTAAGGAGTATATAAGGACGAAAATAATTCATCGTACATCTGATGAGAATATAATTGCCAAGGAATTCGAGGAGCTTCTCGTTAGGAACACGAAGCAGTGTTTTATTATTCATCATACTAAAGGAGTCTAGAACTCCAAGGGCGTCACGTTCCACTCCGCTCAATTTATCGTAGGTGAAACCACAAATAGGAACGGGTCTATGGTCCAGTAGTTGGGAAAGCGAGAGTCCATCCGAGGCATAGAGGACTCGGGGACAAGTAGGTCCGCCCTTCACTCTCACAAATCGGTCCTTAAAACCCTTATAGTTACTAATGTACACCTGTAAAAAAATTCTTTGAGGATTACCGCTTATGAATGTCAGCCATGATGAATAATTCACGATTACTATTGGTGTACTGAAGAAGGATGTCAGACCTCGTGGTCTACCATGTGCGTTGAGGGAGTTTTGTTAGATGAGTGTACCTCCTAGAGAAGTTATGAAGAATTTAACACAAGAAAATGTTCTTTTTATGTAGGTGTGCATGTGTCTGATTGCAAATACTTTGACGGGAGCTGAGTATTTGTCTGACGTGTGTGATTAAGTCTGCATTCTGAACATTATGTTTTAGAAATTGTTTGAGAGTTTATTTCTCTCCACGGTCCTCTGTGTGGTAGCTATTGAAGATGTGTTCTCTAAAGATCTTCTTGGGTCAAGGACTTCTATGTATAATGAGTTCTTTGGTTGATAACTGATGATGTCCTAAATAATGTTGCAACATCATGGTTGTTGGTCATTATCCCTGAAGGAACTGTGGGTTTATGGATATGGAGTTGATACTCAACATTATTGTCTGAGGTAGAAGTTCTGACTATGATGGTTAAAATATGCATATTCTAATCATATTTACATTGGTATGTTTTGGCAACGCATGCTACTCTCATGTTGAGGACTTCACTAGTTTCAGCAATTGCTAGTGAATGTAGAGACAGAGGAAAGATTTCAAAGACTGTGATCTAATCAGGAAGATTATGGAGAGATGTTTTTCCTCAACTGCAAGTGTGTTAACCTAAACCGTGTGAAGCAAGCAAAAGTTTTTTTGCTTAAGTGATGTTGAAGCAGGTATGCATGACTTCTTGGTAATTCAAAGAAGAATAACAACGTGTGTGGTTCTGAAAGGTCATGTATCAAATATGTTCTTGAAGAAGTCTGAAGACCTGAAGCTAGAGTATTTGGTTCAAGATTGTTTGCATAAGGGTGTGGTTATGGTTCAACATGTGTGTGAAGTGGTGATTCTTCACTATGAGCGTGTGAAGTTGTTCATGTGACTTCATCTGGGGCTTATGTGGTCACCTTAATCAAGAGCATTGGTTATCCATGATAGGGGGAGTGAAGCACTTGTCTATCGTTTATTTCTGCAGTAGTGCAGATTTTTATGGCTTGCGTGCTAATCAAACGTGTGAAGAGTATATACTTCTGAGAGGGTTGTAATGTCAAATAACATGTTATGACATTTGACTACTGAAAGGAGTTTTCATGATCCTAATTGGGCATGTTTTGGGCCTAGTCATGTGAAGATTGATGATTGGAATCAGGTGTACACGTGTCTCCTAAGTGTACTGTGAAGAACAATGTCAATCTAGGAGAATTTATTTTTCTCTCTGAAGGTTTTGGAAGGGCTCGATAAGAGTTTTCTGATGTAGGTTAGCTCGGTTTGGGTATGGTTTTGTGAAGGCTTCCTTTGTCAATTTTTGGCCAAAAAAGGGGAGAAATAGTTTATTGAGATGGTTTGTCTGCAGTCAATGTTTGCAGAGGTTTAACAAACATGTCGAATAAGGTGGTTGATCATAAGTCTGTTTATTTTTGTGACTTGTGACCTGAGTTATGAACACAGTTGTGACTTGTGTTCTAAGTTATCTAGGATGGTGGTTGAGTTGGTCTTAAGTTTTCTCTTATGCTATAGGTAGGTATTTGATTGCTGATCAATGAGTGATTAAGGGTTCTCTTATGCCACCATTGGCCTTCTGTGATAAAAAATGGTTCTTAAGTTGAGGGGGAGTGCAAGCTATCTTTTTCCTTATATACACCAAATGACTTTAAGAGTTTCTACTTCTTCATCCTGGGGTTGTCGTTCCTTTTGGTGATGTGTGTTGCTACAATGAAGCTACTGTAAAGAAGATGTCGAACAAGATGTCCTGACTTCAAGACTAAGGACATGCTGATATATTCAGTGGCTATTGAAGACTGAAGACTCTGAGTTTTAAATCTTTGTAATTTTTGTTATACTGTTGTAATTGGGGATGCAATCTTTATTGATTTGTTTTATCTAAAAATTTTCAAAGGGGGAGATTGTTAGTTCTCTATTTTTAGGATTAACATTAATTTTTGTAAAAGAAATATAGCAGCAATATGTTACATAGGATGTTATATCTTGCTAAGAAGAACAGGTTGAGCAAGAAGTCTTATTTCCTGTAATAAATATGTTGAGATGAAATATTTCATCATCTAGAGCAACATGTCAGACCAGATGTCCTATACAGAAGTCATTCGACATTGTGATTGTTTGGGCTGGGCTGTTGGATCACTTCAAGATTTAATAGAAGCAAAATCTTCTGGGAATATTATACAATCATGTGTGGCTCGTATTTTAAGACCTCTAATTATGAAGATAATTTAGGAAGATTTGGTTGAAGACCTATTTTTATGCAGAATTTTATGCTAATTTGTAGCAACTAATATGCTGTGATTTTGAAGCAAAAATCCAGTTGGGAAAAGGTTATAAATAAAAGCATTGTAACCTATAAAAGAGTACGGGTCAAAGATGTATAAATATTAGGGCTTTGTCTTTGTACCACTCTCTATGAGGGTTGGTTATTTGTGATCCACTCGACTTGTGAGTTGGACTATTTGTTCCTTGAGTTGTAAGGTTATGTTATCTCTCTTAAAATTGTGAAGCATATAGTTTATTAGTGTTCATTCTAAAGCTTTTAAGCATAGAATATTTATTGTTCTTAGAGGAAGCTTTTAAGCAACTCTAAGTATTGTTCTTAGTCATGAGTCTTGGCTAGGTATTATTTTGGAAGTGAGTCTTCTTGTTTATTCTAAGTATTTAGAATTATCCAATCACTGACTGTGATTGAAGGGGAGTTGGGGAGGGTCTCATACCTAAGCGAGTCTTAGGTAAAAAGTTAACCAAGTAGTAATTAAGTGAGAAGTCAGCAAACCGGAGGTTGTTTGCATAGTGCTTTGAATTGATACTATCTTAGTTAATTTTATGCCTGGTTTGGTAGCCCCTAGTGTAGATGTTGTTGTACGTCGAATTGGGTAAACAATTATGTGTGTTGTTTACTTTTCAGTACTGCTGTTAATTGTTTATACCATGCTTGTTTGATGTATCAGATCAGATGTTCCAACAAGTCATAGAATATCTGAAATCTAAATACCAGAATTTCACTTTTCTTAACTAAGTGGTCTTGGGGCTAATTTTATTTTGAGCCAAACTCATGCTCAAGTTTATGATTTTTTTTTATTTTCTCCCTTTATATTTTTATAGTTTAGTAAATTTGAGGATTTAACCTGCCATCTCAAAATTAAATCTAACACCCTCAAATTTATGAACTATCAAAATTTTTTAAAAATTCAATAATTATTTTTGAAAAATTCTAGTATTTTTTTTAAAATTTCTAGTAAGCACGAAAATAAATTCTATAAGAGCATAAAAGTAATTGCAACCATTATTAAAAGGTGACAAATTCAATTTTTGGGATGGCAGGTTAAATCCTCATTAAATTTGATTACCTTGCAAGTTTATATGAGTTCGTTCAACAAGAAGAAGAATAATGATTTCAACCGATCAACTAAGATATAATTTACGTGACACCTTATGGTTAACTATTTCTGAGACTTTATTATTGGTCTCTTTGTCTTCTTAATTTTTGTACATATTCCTTTTTTATTTTATTTAGGGAAATGGTCTTTTTATTTCTATAGGTGCTTCCACACTAATTTAAAAAGCTTATATTGTCCTTAGCGTTTGGAGATGCTTCTCAGAACACACTTGTTTTCGCTATTTTTCAGGCCAAATTGAATAGGCGTCCTTATTGTTTAAATTAGTGTGGAAGCACCTATAGAAGTGAAAAGACCATTTCTCTAAATAAAAAAAAAGGAATATGTACAAAAATTAAGAAGATAAAGAGTCCAATAATAGAGTCTCAGAAATAGTTAACCATAATTTAAAAAGCTTATATTGTCCTTAGCGTTTGGAGATGCTTCTCAAAACACACTTGTTTTCGCTATTTTTCAGGCCAAATTGGATAGACGTCCTTATTGTGTAAAAAATTGGATAGGCGTGTGTGTGTGTGTGTGGTGTATATATATATATATATATATATATATATATATATATATATATATATATATATATATATATATATATATATATATATATATATATATATATATGAATTTGTTATGAATAAATATTGTGGATGTCCATATATATTCTTATCTTTCATCTTCATATTCCTTATTAAGTGGTATAGTAAGGTTATGATTTTTCATCTTCCTAATGTCCTATAAATAGATACCACTTTGCAATGTAAAGAGAACTACTTGAAAGATGATAATACAATATTACATTTTCTCTACTCTTTCTCTCCTTCATCTCTCCTTCATCTCTATATTGTTTTGGTTAATTTCATAACACGTTATCAGCACGATACTCTACAACGCAAGTCATGATATAGCCAGGTTCTACGTTATTTTCTAATCTTAATATATTTGAACCAATATAATATAATTCATGATTTTGTTACTTTTTTTTCTTCATATAAATATGTTTATTTTTTATATATTTTATAGAGAAATTTATTTACCTTGTTCAATAATATTAGATTTCTTTGATAATTCTTGTTAAATTCCAGAAGAATTTAACATTAAAGCATTTCTATATGTTTGTCCGAAATTGAATTTTAACACATAAAAGTGATAATTTAATATTCAAGCATCCCTGAAGGATTGCACAAAGAATAATTTTTCTCGACCGTTGTTTATGGAAATAGTTTGTGATGTGATATTTGTAGAACTAAAGATTAATATTAAACTATCTCCAAATTATTGTTCAAAGATTGAGTTTAATCGATTATTGTGTTTATCAATAATTGATGAATTCCAGAAGAATTCAACGTTCGATAATCTTTAAAAGGTCGCATCTATAATATTATTGAATCCCAGAAGGATTTCATAATTTTTTTGTTTGTATCGATCTAAAAATTTATAATTTGTATTATGATCATTAAAATATTGTCATTCTAGAAAAATGACACAAATAATTTTAATGCATCCCAGAAGGATGGTTATATATATTTTTTAGATTATTGTATATAACAAATTATTTTTATAGTTCCTGAAGAACTTATCAAGCATCCCTGAAGGATAGAAAAATAAATTATTTTTATAGTTCTTGAAGAACTTATCCATCCCTGAAGGATAGTAAATCAAATTAATTATATGACGATATAATTTTAGTGATATAATATTGTTTGATTAAATATGTTTAATTTTATAAGGGGCAATTGTTTGATAATTATATGATAATATGTTCATATGAATGTGTTTGATTAAAGTGTTTAATAATGAGATACTATTATATTGGTTTTGAATTATATTGGAGGTATCGAATATCTTTGTATTACACAACACAATTTGGACATAAAATGTGTAATATAAAAGCTACCGTCTTTTTTCTCGAGCTTGTACTACACTTATATCAGTACAATTTAAGCACATGTCATTGTAAACCAGTAGTTTACAAATTACACTTAAATGTGTTGTTGGTAAAACCGGTTGGGTCATTTCGGATATAATATGATGCGGATAATTTGTATTGAAGAACCCGAAGTTTCTTCAATCCAGTCAATATTTGTGTGTTTCTAAAGGAAAATAAAAATTTGAGAAATTGAGTTTTTATGACATTAATTGTTGTATCGACTAAACTATCATGCATATGTCTCTACTCACAACCAGAAGTTTGTGAAACTATTTTCTCAACTAATTAGACAAAATCTGGTTTTCTGGATTTTTTAGAAATTCCTGTATAAGTATCACATATATTATTAAAATTGATATTGAATATCATGTAATATATGTTCATAAAAAGAAAATGGACTCGAAGATCCATTCTTTAGACGTCTAAAGTTAATTATATGGTTGCTACTTATGAGATCATCAATTCTAAATTATATATTTGAAACACCCAAAGTATGATATTAAGATATTTATTCGCATTAAGCCAACAGTATACTATATCTTAGTCCTCCCTAATTTATTCTTATACTTCTCATCTAAGTGAATATTTGGATGTGTTGTGTATCTTCCAATTGCTCCAATATAATACATTAAGATGAGTCACGAAAGAATATTGGAAAAATATAATTAATATGACTCTCAATTTTGAGGATATATTTTGAGAAAATAATCAAATACTTGATTGCAGCCCAGTAGGCTGATTATCACTTGATAAATTAATTTTCCCAATATTAGGGGGAGGGAATAAGCAGCTGAAATCATGAACAAGAAGTTCAAATGAACAACTAAAATCATGAACAAGAAGTTCAAATGAACAATTTAAAATAAATTGTTGTCTTGATCCTCGTACAAATCAATATGAACCAAAAGTTCAAAATATTATTCATTTGCAAAGTTTATGAAATAAATTATCAGCTGATAATACTCCACTCAAAGTTGATTCTCCTATTGGATAATATAATATTGCAAATGAGTTGTTGATGCGCCTGAAGCGTGGTATGAAAGTCGGTTCCAATGTTAAAAGTCCTCTACTAAGAAAAGAAACTAAAAATGACCCAAGTGAGGATATGAAAATGCTAAAAGCACTTTGATCTAATTTAATTTTCAGTTCCAGAAGAACAAATCAAGTACTTGAAATATGAAATAAAGAGATCTCGATAAATTATGTCATGGATGAAATGGAATGTAACCGAAATTGAGATAACCAAATAAAGTCAATATTGACAATGTCTTTGTATACAATATAGCGCTAAAAGTGATCAATGATAACGAGGATCATGAGTCAAAGTCTATTAAAGATTGTAGACTAAGTGAGGATTGGCCAAAATAAATATATTCAATTGAAGAAGAATTAAACTCACTTTACAAGTGACTCACTTTTTGACCTGTAGTCTGAACACCTCAAGGTGTGAAACTAATTGAATATAAATGAGTTTTTGTGAAAAAGAAAAATAAGAATGATATGAAGTCTGATTTATTGCTCAATGATTTTCACAAAGACCTAAGATAGATTTTGATAAAAACATATTCACCTGTAGTGGATTCAATCAATTTTTGATTAATTAGTCTTGTAACACATGAAGGACTTAATTTGAACATGATGGATGTAATGACATCTTATTTATATGGTTCACTTAATAGTGACATTTATGTGAAACTCCCTGAAGGATTCAATATACCAGAGGCACGTAGTTGTGGATCTCGAGAAAACTACTACATAAAATTGAACAAGTCTCTTTATGGGCTGAAAGAATCTGGATGCATGTGGTATAATCGCCTCAGTGAATATTTACTAAATGACGAATATACTAATAACTCAATTTGTCCTTGTATTTTTATAAAATGGTGTGGGAAAGTATTTGCAATAATAGTTGTCTATGTGGATGACATTAGTATTATTGAAACTCCTGAAGAGCTTCCAAAAGCTACAAATTGTTTAAATAAAGATTTTGAGATGAAGGACCTAGAAAAGATATGTCTAGGTTTCTAAATTGAGCATGTGGACAAAAGAATATTTGTACATCAAAAGGCTATATAGAAAAGTGTTGAAATGATTCTATATGAACAAATGTCACATGTTTCCTACTCCAATATGGTTGTTAGATCATTAGATGTGGAGAAAGATCTTTTTAGGCCTCGAGAAAAGGATAAAAATTGCTTGGTCCAGAAGTACCATATCTTAGTGCAATTGGAGTACTAATGCACCTTGCTAAATATACATATCATGATATATCATTTGCGGTCAATCTATAAGTAAGATAGAATTATTCACCTATACGAAGAAATTGGAAAGCGGTCAAACATATACTTCGTTATCTTAAAGATGCAGGTTACTTGTCAGATTCTCACAATGGTAGATCAGAAAGAGGTTATTTATTTACATGTGATAGTACAACCATTTCATGGAGATCTATGAAACAAATCATGGAAACAACTTCATAAAATCCTGCATAACTATTACCACTACATGAAGTCACTTCGAAGAAGACATTTTAAGCAACGACTACAAAGAGTATCGTCTCACATGTAAATGTCTGCGTGAGGGGGAGAAATACATATGTTTTGCACTCTTTTTTCCTTCACCATGGTTTTGTCCCATTGGGTTTTCCTGGTAAGGTTTTTAACGAGGCAATTCACATTCAAGGGATATTGTACTCTTTTTCCTTCACTAGAATTTTTCCCACTGGGTTTTCTCTAGTAAGGTTTTAACGAGGCATATCCTCAATGGACATCCAAGGGGGAGTGTTATGAATAAATATTGTGGATGTCCATATATATTCTTATCTTTCATCTTCATATTCCTTATTAAGTGGTATAGTAAGGTTATGATTTTTCATCTTCCTAATGTCCTATAAATAGATACCACTTTGCAATGTAAAGAGAACTACTTGAAAGATGATAATACAATATTACATTTTCTCTACTCTTTCTCTCCTTCATCTCTCCTTCATCTCTATATTGTTTTGGTTAATTTTATAACAGAATTAGAGTTATAAATTTTTTCCTAATAAAAATTGAATGTTCCGACAATGTTGTTGTTCTGATGTGATTTAGAAAGGGTTTTAAAAATGCATCTCCAAAATAATCTTCCATTTGTATTCATCACGCTTTAAAAATCTTTCAATGTATAATTTGGAGATGTATCTCCGGATGCAGCCAAATACCTTTTAAAGATGCATTTTTGGACTATATTTTTGTTTAAAATGTGATGGAACTCGGAATAACGCATTTCATTGTGATTTGCGTGCGTCCGAAAATGCATCTCATGAGAAAATGACACTTTTAGATTTCCTATGAAGTAATATACTACTTATATGTAGGGTTGTTTATGGTACAGTTGGTGAGAAAAACTAAAACGAAAAGAACCAAATCATACTAAAAATTTATTCGAACTGAACCAAACCGTTTCAATTTACTAAGAACTTAATTGAACCAAAACTATTGGTTTGATATATCATTTTAAAATTATGAACTGTTAGAAGACAATTTTTCCAAATCCGAACCGTTTATCAAAGAACCGAATCGTTAAGCTATTTTTCAATTAAAAAAATGTGTTTTAAGCATTTTTTATTTTCAATTTTGGTTTGGTTCGGTTTCAGTTGCGGTTCGGTTCTAGAATTGTTTGTGCATAATAGTTTGGTTCACTAACCAAACATATCAGTTTGGTTATTTTAACTTCAATTCGGTTCGGTTCGATAGTTCAATTTAGTTCTTGATTATTTTGAACAATCATACTTATATGAGAGTCTATTGAGCAATTCCCTTTTATTTATTCAATGAGTTATGCCTTTTTATGTGCGACTTTTTTTATTTGAAAAATAGTTACTTTCGTAACTTTTTTTTAAAGAGTGGTTATTTAAGTATTATTTTTTTGAAAAATAGTTATTTAAAACAAAATAGAAAAATACGTTACCAATTTGATCAACAATTTAATAATTATAAAATAAAAAGGGAACTAATTTAAACATCTAACAATTATATATTATATATATGATAAGAAAATGATAACAATAACTTTTTTTAGTCTATTATCCTGGTACTATTTTTGTTTCTATAATCCCATACAAAAGTTTCTATATTCCAATTTGTTTTTTTTAATGATATTATTTTTGGAACATCTAATGCTTCACTTGGAAAGGAGTTTGCTAAGTCTATGAAGGCTGAATTTGAAATGAGTATGATGGGAGAACTCAAGTATTTTCTTGGGATTCAAATCAATCAAACTTCTGATGGAACTTATGTTCATCAAACGAAGTATGTGAAAGAACTTCTGAAGAAGTTTAATCTTTCTGAAAGCAAAGAAGCCAAAACTCCTATGCATCCAACGTGTGTTCTAGGTAAGGATGAGGTAAGTAGGAAGGTAGATCAGAAGTTGTACAGAGGTATGATTGGATCTCTTCTATATTTAACTGCTTCTAGACCTGACATTTTATTCAGTGTTTGTTTGTGCGCTATATTCCAATCAGATCCTAGAGAATCTCACTTAACTGCTGTTAACAGAATTCCGAGGTATCTGAAAGGTACTACTAATGTTGGTTTAGTCTACAGAAGATCTAAAGAATACAACTTAGTAGGATTTTGTGATGCTGACTATGCTGGAGATAGAATTGAAAGGAAGAGTACTTCTGGAAGTTGTCAATTTCTTGGAAGTCACCTGATCTCCTGGTACAGCAAGAAGAAAGCTACCATTGCCCTCTCAATAATAGAAGCAGAATATGTTGCTGCTGCTGGTTGTAGCACACAAATGCTCTGGAGTCAACTAGAAGATTATCAAATATATGCGAGTAACATTCCTATTTTCTGTGATAATACTTCTGCCATATGTTTATCTAAGAATCCTATCTTACATTCCAAAGCTAAACATATTAAGATTAAACATCATTTCATTAAGAACTATGTTCAGAAGGGTGTTCTTTCTTTAAACTTTGTGGATACAGACCAACAATGGGCTGATATCTTTACAAAACCCCTTGCTGAAGATAGGTTTAAGTTCATTCTTAAGAATATCAATACGGATTTATGCCCAGAATGAGAAGATGAGAAGGTCTTACGTCTGGCTAAGTTCTGAAATGTGTTGGGATTATGTTTTTATAAGAAGTTCTGATAATGATCAATTAGAAGTTCTGATTCTGTTATTACTAACGTTTCAATATCTAAGTTGATTCAGAATCTCTTTTAAAGTAAAACAGCTGTCACCAGTTTTCCAGAAAATGAACATGTGTTCACTATTTTTGGACAAGCATGCGTGCAGTTGAGGAGACGCCGCCCTAGGTAACTGTGCAAATCATTTCATTTTGCCACTTTATCTCTCCTAACGTCATATCTCATTAAATGCAAATTGATGTCATGTTTTTCTATAATCATTTCACTTAAAACATATTGCATTTATTATTTTCTTTTATCCAACCTTTTATATACTCCTCTTCATTTTCATTTCATCCTTTTCACTCTCTCTTCATTCGTCCCTCTCTTTCTTTTTGCATTCAACGCATAAACCCTAGTTTGTGTCTGCATCTTTGAATTTCACCATGAATCCTTCATCAAGTTCATCAAGCCAAGCAGAAATGTCTTCTACTCATCTGGTTTTCAGTAAGCGTGGTTTTGCTCCGTTGAAGACCTGTTCCATTCCTACTTCAGAAATGGAGGTTCTTTGTGAGTCCTCAGTGGATTTTGAAAATCTGAAAGTACATGGTTTCAAACCTGATGCAAAGACAATGGCTCAAGGCTGGTCAAACTACCTTGATAGATTGGTTGGACCAATTTATCCTGCTCTTGTAAAAGATTTCTAGGCTCATGCAACGGTTACCCCAACTGCAATCATCTCCTTCGTGTTAGGGCATGAAGTTGTGATAACTGAAAAGTTGATAAGGAAGCCATACAATCTGGATGATGAAGAAGGAAGTACTGGTCCTTTTCCTGGCAGAGTTTGTTGGACAACAGTTGAGAGACAAATATCTCATGCTACTGGTCTTGAATCTCATCAAACTGGTGTGTTGAAGGCATTCTATCAAGTGTGGGCTGAGATTATTCTAGGATCTCTTCATCATAGAAGAAGATCATTCTCCTCCTCTTACATCAATCCTGATTAGAAGTTTGCTCTCTTCTGCATTGGAAGAAGACTGGAACTCAACATCTCCAATATTCTTTTTCAGAATCTGAATATGTCTATTGAAGAGTCAAGAGATGAAGAACGTGAGAAGTATCCTCACCTTCCAAGAACTGTTATTCCTTTCGCCATAATGATTTCAGACATTCTGATAGAAAGTGATTTGATGGATTCCCTAAGGACTATTGGAACGTCCAAGTTCTTTGGAGTCATTCAAGGGCACGTTATTAATGGTTTTGATCTGCAAAGGTTGGAACTTATCAGGGAGGTAACTTCTGTTCCTGTAATCTTCCCAGATATTCTGACCAAAAGAATTCCGGTTGAAGGCTTTGCTTCTTTGGTTAAGGAAGAACTTAAAAAGGCTGTTAAGCATTATCTGGAAGCTTCTGTAAGAGCTCAATCTTCTGTTGATCCTGCATGGATTCGTGGAAGAGTGCTTCTTTCTCTGGCTGACCTTCAGAAGAAGGATAAGAAGAAGCAAGAAGCAAGGCTGAAGAGAAAGGCTCAAGAAGCAGAAGCCAAGCAAGCCAAGAAGCAAAGGATCACCTATGATCCTGACAAGGTCAATACCCCTGAATATCAACAGCAGCGCCTCAGAGAGTCTTTCCGTTCTGAAAGAACTGGCAACTCCTCCAGGCATGTTTACACTCCTGCTTCTGAACCTCAAACTTCTCTTCCCATCCCAAACAGTATCCAACCTCCTCCTTTTGAACCTCACAACACTTTCCCCATACAAAATCCTCCCCCACCGTCTCTTTCTACACCTGTTTTGAACCCCACGCCACTAAATATCTATCCCCCAACACCTTCTGACATTCCATCCTCATCAACCCTCCCCACAGATATTCCATCCTCTTCAACCACAACAGTCCCACCTTCTCTATCCCATCCTTTACCTACCAGAAAATCCAACCTATACTGCCTCCTCTACTCTGATTACAAATTCACCTTCAACCCTCCTGAACCTGAACCTCATATCTACCTGGAGTTGTTCAGACATGAAGTTGTCAGTAGGTTGGATCTCTTGAGAGATGCCTTCTTCAATGACCTTGATGATGTTTCTACTAGAAACCTTTGGAGAAGCTTTCGCCAAGATTTCCAGGTTGGAGCTATGGCTGTCCAAAAGAGACTAGTGGTTGCTGCACCTGGCTATGCTGGATATCTCCTAGAAGTTGATGATGGAAAATATTTTCATCCCATCAGAAACAGGAGATCTCTCGAGGAGAAGATGTTTGTTGATGAGTCGCTGGACAATCCTTACAGGGAGATTGTGGTCTGGAGACCTAAGTATCCAATTCTGACTGGAGACTTCAAGTCATTGTTTGACTTTCTGAGGGAGAATCCTTCTGAGGAGGACCCAAATATAGTCATTCCAAAAGTTGCTGATCCTCCAGAAGTTGAAAGTCCTTCTGCTCCAAGGAATCTTGCTGCCATTCTTCAAGCTCATGAGAATGGAGATTCTGATCTTCCTGCTCCAGAATTTGAAGAAGATGCTTCTATGGGAGAAGCTGATGCTGAAGATCATCCTACTGAGACTATTCCTGTTGAGGAAAATCAAGTTGATGATCTCACAATGGAAGTTGCAGTTGTGAATGCTGTCCCTCTGGACAGAAGTTGTGAAGCTTCTTCTGGTGAACCCTTTCTTCTGGCGAAGACTCTAGAGGTTATTCAGAAGAATCAAGCTGAGATGGCTTCTCGCATGGACAAGCAAGATGATATCAATGCTGAGTTCCGTTCATTCATGGAGAAGCAGACTGAGAGCAATGCTGGGATTCATGACACGCTAGTTGTAACTCGGTGGGAGAACTGAATTTTTGTTTTGCAAACAATTTTGCGGTGTGCAAGAGTCGCCACCGACTTTTATTTTATCCAATAACTCGGAAGGGCAAAAAGAACAGAAAAAGACCCTCTAAGAAAACCGGGCTCAGGGGGTAAATTATAAAAAGGGAAGGTGTAAGCACCCTTTTCATCTGTAGTTGTCTACGGGCTCTTAATTTGCTTAGCTCATGTTTGTTTGTTTGTTTTGAAAAGAAGTGTAAGGACTTTAGCTTAAAAGCGTAGCCTTAGTCTTTGAAAAGAGAGGTGCGAAAAGATTTTTAATGGAGCAAGCAAATTAGGAGCACTACCCTAAGTGTGGTATTTTTCTATGCTTTTTACTCTCCTAAGAGAGATAGGGTTATCCTTACCATTCGGGGTAGGTAGTCCTATTGATTGGATGTGCGGGACAATCGAAGGGTCATCGGGGGTCATTTGAAGGCAACAAGATAGAGGTACCTTTTAGCAAATTTGAAGGGACAATCATCTTTCGTAGGCAACAACTCGAGGGACTAGATCATGTATTCGTAGGCAACAGTTCGAGGGTCATCGAGGGACCATGATCTTTGATGATTTTCAATCGTCGAGACTCTTGCTAATGGGTACCTCTATTATCCGAGGGACATGACCATTTTGGTATTTGTAAGGAAACCAAGAGGAGAGTACCCTAGAGGTGAGTGAGTGCGAGTGTGTTATGTTCAGATATTTAATCTTGAATTAATTTAGCTAGCGGTTTATTTTGTCTTTCCATACACGCCCTAATTAGCATACATCTAAACAGGTATATTGCAGTTTATATAGCGCGGAAAGTAAATGTCCTAAGCTATTACATGGCTTTGGGGCAATTACATAATTAGAGGTGCGGAAAATAAGAGTCCTAGTTAAATTATTACATCCCGTGAACAGTTACATAAAATTGTAAAAAATACGAATAAATGATAAAAGTAAAAGGGAATTTTCCACCGCAGTCTAAAGGCTCAAGATAGTACCTCGCAATCAAAATGAAATGTTAGTACAAATATATAAAATGATAAGAATAATGATTAATAAAAAATTAACAAAAGATAAAAACCTATTAATTTTCTAAACAAATGCTAACTTAAATAATATTTTTGGTATTTTTTTTATGAACTAAAAAACTAATTAACTCTAATAAAAATATTTTTGGATTTTTATTATATAACATAAAATAAAACAAGTATTAAAATAACACTAATGATGGAAATAATAAAATACAATGAGCTAAAGAAACTAGCAAAAGGGAAGAGGTGCTGGCCCAAAATAAAATAAAACTGCCCTCAAGAGGGGATGTATCGCTAGCAATATGATGCTGCAAGGAATAAAAACGGGATTTGTAAAGCCAGAAATTCAGCGGGCTTAAAGGTGAGGCCCAAAGACATTTGAATTTGTCTCCCAGGGGTGTATGAGTCGTGAGCAGGGGTGTGAGATGTAATTCAGAACTGGGCTTTGAGCCCTTGGCCCGAGTCAAATGTGATGAAAATAAACCCTAAGAGAAACAATCAGAACCGCCCCACTGCCCCTGTTCTTATCATGCTCTTTCCTGGTCCATTGTTTCCAGAAAATCAAACTCCCTCAATAATCAATTTCCAGTTTCATTCATCTCATAACCATTCTTACATAAAACCATGAACATAATTCCTAGAAACAACATTAAATGGCAATCATCCATCAACTCAAACAATCAGCAGGGATTTACATATTGATAAAAGAAAATTGCAAAAAGATTGAGAAAAGTACCGCATCACAGAAACAATCAGAACCGCCCCACTGCCCCTGTTCTTATCTCCATGAACGATGATGATGCGTTTGTTGTTGTGAGTGCAGATCACGTGGAGGAATCAACTGAAACGTGAAGTGGTTGGTTACTGCGTTGTTGTAGTTGAACGTTTTGAATCAGAAACCTGAAGGTGCATCTGTCTAAGGAGTGGTCGCGTCGGCGTAGTGTAGCAGATCACCGGAAATTGATCGGAGCGGAGGGCGATATCACGTTATTGGTGGCGGCGCGGTTCACGCGATTCCGGTGATGGATGATTGCGGCTGTCGGTGCAATCGTGAGCGGAGGGAGCTCGGCTTCTCGCGTCGGCGTTGGCTTCCTATTCTTCTTCTTATTTTTCTGCAAAAACAAAACAAAAGAAACTATACAGTCAGGTTATTATGTTGTATTATTAGTTGTGAGTTTGATGATTGGGACAAGCTCCAAAGGCTGATCTGGTTTTGTTGTAGAGGAAAAGAGACACAAATGCAATATTGTTGTTGTTAGTTTAAAGTGTGTATGAGTTTGAATATGGTGAGTTTTCATATTTTTATTTGAGAATAAGAGTATGGAAATCATGAAGGTTTGGTACTTGTGAGAATTTGAGTTAAGGTTTTGAGAGTAACAAATTTGCGGCATAGCATAAAACGTGAATGGTTCTTTTCGGGTATAAGTTAGTATCTGTTAAGAAAAATAATTTGTCAGAAAGTGTAGAAAGTGTTAGTAAGGTGATGATATTTACTAATCATGAATAAAATAAACAAGGGTTAAATGTCAGTACAAGAGAAAGTGTGGAGATAAATGTCAGTACAAGAGAAAGTGTGGAGATATGTACGGTGTGAATTAGTGTGTTCGATTGTTTTGTGACGATTTTTCATTAAAAAAAGCATAAGTTATTTCATGAAATAAAAATATGATTCTTAAAACTAAGGAAATCATCATATAATCATCATCTGATTAAAGATTAAAACCGAATTAAAAGAAAACAAGCAAAAAAACTAAAAGATATAAGGGGCCTCATATGTTAATCACAGGCCAAAAACATTATAAAAATTTATTTTTAAAAAAGAGATGCCTCAGGTATTATCATTGGCCAAGAACGTTGTAAAAATCATCTTAAGAAAGGCCTCATATTGAAATCAGCGGCAAAAAAAAAAAAAAGTTAAAAAACATTGACCTTTTGTTCGCAAGCCTTATTTCTTAACCAATTGTGCTATGTTATTTATTTGAAATAAAAAGCCAATTGAAATTGTATGAAGCATCGGCCAGCATTTTCTATTTATTAAAATATAAGCAATTTAAGAGTAAACTACTATATTTTTAAAACACACTTTAAATCGAATATTTATAAAATTCAGGATATCAATGTAAATGAACTCAAGATTTTATAAAATCTAATTTTTTGAAATAGCTTCGAATTTTTGAAAAGTGTGGGCAAATTTTGGGGTATGACACTAGTCAAGATTATGTCTAAGCTAAGGTCGTCTTAGTTTTTTTTGTGTCTTAGCTGTTTCTTTGTTTCTTGCATCTGTCTTCTATACATCTTCTTGTATCTTCTGATAAATCTCCTTTTCAATCAATGAAAATTATCTTCTTTTCTCTCATATTGTTTATCTTCTTTTTTGTTTTTGATGTTATGACAAAAAAGGGGGAGAAACTGTGATAAATGATCTGATTTATTTTATCAGTTGCTGGGAGTAAGTCTCCACATTTCTAACAGAACTTGCAAGTTCTATGTCTATTGAGTGTTGTTTGCAGGATTGAAGACAATCTTACATGCTCAACATAAGAAGCAAAGACATGGGGAAAAGCAATTCTGTATAGAAACAAACTCATGGATATTGAAGCAAACTGAGTGCTGTAAAGCTTCAAGGATCAAAAGCAAGAAGGAATAATGTTATGATATTCTGATGATAGAATATACTCTAACTCATTCTTATTCCTTATATGTTCTGATGCACGTTTATGTTCTAAATATGCTCTGAAACATTATTGTTTTTGCGCTGACACATATTATATGTTCTGATTCATTCATGCTCTGACTTTTGTCGTTTAGTTTGTTCTGTAACATTTCAGGATGTAGAGATGCTCTGATGATGCTCTGGTACATTCAACAATGTTCTGATACAATCTAGCATGCAATGATTTAAGGAGAAATTCAAGCTCTGAAGCTGTCATATGGAATCAAGAAGCAGAAGCTATGAATGTTCTGAAGATCTAAGCATATGTGTTCGTCTCAACTGAAATGGAAAATACTCAGGGAAGTCCTTTATTTATAAATTTCTTCCAGTATTTATTTCAGGGGGAGATTATTTATCTCAGGGGGAGATTGTTAATCTCAGGGGGAGACATATTCACACACTATGTTTATATGCTTATGCTATAGCTGTGTAATTGTCTTTAGCCGTCTGATATTTTGATGGCAAATTCATATCATTTATATATGTTTTTGTCATCATCAAAAAGGGGGAGATTGTTAGAACAAGATTTGTTTTGATTAATATTCTTAGTTTTGATGATAACAATGAATATGAATTTTGCATGAGATAATGTGGTACTCTAATACTACGCAATTTCCATTTCAGGAATTACATAAAGAGTATGCACAAAATCAGCGCAAGAAGCACTGACTCAGGAGGTTCAGCATGCAACATCAAAACATGGTCTAGCAAGACATCAGAAGATGGTCAAGAAGAATCAGAACATGGTCTATGGAAGCATCAGAAGAACTTGAGATCAGAAGCAGAAGCACTGAAGTTCTCATGGTATCACGCTAAGAAGCACTTCAAGGTCAGAAGACAAGAAGATGCTCTGCACCTAGCTGTTTGACTCTGATGATATTCAAACATTGTTTACACAAACATCAGATCAGAAGCAAGTACAAGATGACAGGCTACGCTGACTGACAAAAGGAACGTTAGAAGCTATTAAAGGCAACGTCAGTAGACACAGCGAAAGCAAGGCTCGAGGTAGTTGACAAAAGAGTGAAACATTAAATGAAATGCTGTACGGATTACGCAAAGCATTAAATGCTCCCAACGGTCATCTTCTCAAACGCCTATAAATAGAAGTTCTGATGAGAAGCTGAATACAACACTTGCGCAAATATACAAAAATGCTGTCAAATTCAAAAGCTCTCAAACTTCATCATCAACCTCACTACATTGCTGTTGTAATATCTTAGTGAGATTAAGCTTAAACTTAAGAGAAAATCACATTTGTGATATTAGCTTATTTAAGAAGCATTATAACTCTTAAACGAATTTGTTTACATTAAGTTGTAAGAACTAGAGTGATCAGGTTGTTGATCAGAATACTCTAGAAAGTCTTAGAGGGTATCTAAGCAGTTTGTACCTAGAGTGATCAGGCTGTGATCAGTATACTCTAGAAGACTTAGAAATTGTCTAAGTGGAAAACCATTGTAATCTTGTGTGATTAGTGGATTAAATCCTCAGGTGAGGTAAATCACTCCAAGGGGGTGGACTGGAGTAGTTTAGTTAACAACGAACCAGGATAAAAATCATTGTGCAAATAGTTTTTATCTTACAAGTTTTAAAGCTACACTTATTCAAACCCCCCCTTTCTAAGTGTTTTTCTATCCTTCAAGAGGTATAAAATTAAGCAGTAAACTAGAGATGTTTATTCTGATATAAATCAGTATTTCTATAAGTCTTCTGCATTATCATTCTAATATCAAAATCTGTCTACGAAATTTCATAGTTAATACCAAACTGAATTATAATTTCACATGTATTAGATTACAAATCATGTCCTTCATAGGCATTGTACAAGTTAGATAATAAGTATCTGAAAATGACACTTTCCTCCCATGCGATTCTAAATATAATAATTGATATTGCAAAAAAAAAAAACGAATAGATATCTTATAGAAGTAGAATGCATATTTCAATGAATAATGTGAACTTTTGCTGAGGGTGAATTTTGAAGCAAAAATCCAATTATTTCAGAAGGAATGGATGAGGATCCATTTTTAAATGCTTCTCTTAACTTGGCAACTTCTTCTTGTGATCTGGCAGGTTATTGGGCTAATTTAGCTTCGATAAATGTCTCGTAAATTTCTTTCATTTTTATCATCAATGACTCCAACCTACGCAAGAAATTAAGTTTAACCTTCAATACATAAGGAACTAAAGAGAGAACATGAAGATTAGTGAAATACATCGTCAATGATTTGATATCCGCAAGTTCATGCAACAAGCTCAGTAGAAGAGTATGAGCTTTTATATAATGGTGATAACTTCTCTACCCATCCTAAAAAATTGGATAATGTACATTCCACCAATCACATTGCAACATTTAATTTTATTCTATTTAATTATTTATTAAATAGTATACTTTTTTGTTATTTCCAAAGCATTTTACATTAAGGGTAACTCTACCCAACTTGTTATGATGGGTAGATAAGAAATCACCATTTATTAAATAGTATACTTTTTTGTTATTTCCAAAGCATTTTACATTAAGGGTAACTGTATCCATCAACCCTTCCTTGTACCGTGCTTGACAGACCACATGAGTTCATTTTGCCAACTTAAGGGAACTTGAGAGATTTGGATCTAGCTCAAAAGACCATTCTAGATATACTTCAGCTCAACACAATTAAAAAACAAGTGAGAAGTATTTTCCTCCCGCCTGTAGAAAATGCATTCCTTGTTATCAACCATCCCAAAATTAAACAATCTACTTTTGGTTGCTAGCCTTTGACGAGAAGCAAGCCACAACATTACAAGAGATATAGGCCTTGCAGGGTTGTTCAACAACAATTTGTACTAGCTCACAGTAGGCATATTACTCAAGAACAAATAAACTGCTTTCATGCTAAATCTCTTAGTAGTTATGTCTTCCCATAAACTACTATGAATAACTATATATTCTCGATGCTCCAGGATTTTCCTCATGATTCAAGTGCTGTTAGTTTTAACCTTGGTCTCACTTATGTCTCTATCTTTTAAGTAGTAGGAGTTAACCCATTCAACCCACAAACTATCACGTTTATTACAGACATTCCAAAGAAGTTTAAGCAAAGAGCACTTGTTCCAAGTCTCTAGGTCAATGATGCCTAAATCCCCCTGTTTAACAAGCTTACACACATTATTCCACTAAAAGGAATTTTTTCTACTAACTGAATCCATACCAGTCTAAATAAAGGATTTGTATATCGAGTTAATTTTCCTGATAACCGCTTTAGACAGAGGAAAAATCATTAGCCAGTAATTAGCCACCACAAACGAAATACTCTTAATCAATTGGACTCTCCCAACATAGCTCAATAGCTTGGCAGACCAATGATTAATCCTACATACTATCTTATCGACCAACACCATATATTAACATTTTGCAAGCTTTTTACAGTATAGAACAAAACAAAATAATTTTTTGTATTATACTGTGTTTGATGATTGATGCACTAGATAATTTTTTTCTCAATTTTGCTTGAGGAGCTCGTTTACCACTCGAGTCCAATTGTTTGGTTTGATTTGTTTACCTTACTTTATTTAATATGTTTATGCATGCGCACTAGATAAAATAATATAATTTTTAATATAATAATTTTTTATATATAAAATATTGATATTTATGAATCAAAATGATAAATAATGAGAAAAAAAATTACAAATTGAAAATTTTCTCTACTCTGTATGATATGTTGACGAACCAAATAAAAACAATATAATTTTATTATAATATTTTCTAAGGATTCATAAAATATTAATATTATATTTATCAATTAAAATATTAAATAATGAAAAAGAGAATAAAAAATAATATTTTAATTTTTTTTCTATAATTTAGTTGGTTACAAGAATTCATAATTTTGTCAGTTTGTTCTTATTTATTTTGTCCAGTAACATTCTACTTAATATCATAGTTTTAGCAAATCAAACACATGATAAGAATTGGACAACTGGACAGCCCATACGACACAAAAAACGGGTCGGGTCGATCCGAAAAGCATCCAACCGTTCATTCCATTTCGCACCGAATCACCATCACCATCATCATCATCTACCCCCTTCTCGTTTCGCTGCGATTCTACAAATTCCGGCGACCGGAGCATTCTCTCCTCGGTTTCCTAACCATTTCTACAATTCATTCATCCTCTCCCTTCCTAGGGTTTCTATGATACCATGACATTTTCCGACGACGAAGACGAAAATCTAGCTCAGTTTCTGGAATCAGAAATCCTCTCCGAGGTATCTGACAAGGTATTCCAATTATTGACGATTCATTTGCAACGTTTTTTTCGTAATTTATAATATGTTGCTGTTAGATTATAGATTAGGGTTTTGATTTGGGATCCAGAAAGAAATTGCTCATTATATTCGTTGCTTTATTTGAAATTAAATTAAAGAAAATATGAGGTCAAATTAAATATTGAATGAATGGACAAAAAACAACACTTTAATTCTGATCTATAAGAACAAGGAGATATACAAAATTGTGCAAATTATAGGGGAATAAACTTATGTTGTGTGATAAGGTTTGGTTGTTGTTGTAATTATATTTGAAATTATGGTTTGATGAGTAGATTTGTGTAACTGTTATTGCAGGAAGAGGAGGATGTGGAGGAACCAAAAGCTAAGAGAAAATGCATAGAAGAGGCTGAGAGTATTAAGGAGGGTACCAAACAGTGTTCTGGTTCATCATCTGTGCCTAAGAACTATGGTGTCAATAATGCTCTACTGAGAAGGATTGAGACTGGTTCTTTCAGCAAAGTCCCGCCAGAACTTTTCCATCACATCCTCAAATTTCTGTCATCTGAGGTTTCCTCTTTGCTCTGGTTTTGTGGATTTTTGTTTTTCAAATAGAGAGAGATCCCTTTAATTGCTGCTTACTATATGCATGTTTAGATTTACCTTTGGGGGTTCTTTATTGGAATTGAGTTTTCCTTTAGAGTTGATTCTAGCTTGAAGTTATGATTTTTTTTAGATTTTGGCTCAAAACATGATTTTTACACTCAAATTTATTGTTCAACTCATTTTCACGTCGTAGTAGAATCAAACACACACTATGTAGATGAATTTTGATGTCTTCTGATTGCCTTGGTATTTGAATCGACTGAGAGTTTTTCGATGGGTGCAGGACCTTATTTCTTGTACCTTAGTCTGTAAGTTTCTAAGTTATGCTGCATCTGATGAAGCATTGTGGCGTCGCCTGTAAGTACATCTTGTTTTACCTTACATTTTCAAGTTCTGTTGATAATTGTGGGATATTTAGCATATAGAATAGTTTGATTTGGGATTTTGGATCTGTGTCAATTAGCTAGTGTTGAAGCTCTAGTTGACGCACGAGTGCCTGTCCTGTTTAAAGTGGAAGCTGTTGCTTGCCTCTTATCAAATTGGCTTTGAGGCGTGGGTTCTCTGCTACTTAATTAATTTATTCTATATGTTCTTATTTAGTTTGATTTTTACGGTTATAAATGTGTGTACCATGACTGTGCCTATTGCCATATTCAAAATTTGTTCAGGTATTGTATGCGGTGGGGCCTTCTTCCCCCCACAAGGAAGATAAGGGACTGCCCATGGAAAAAGCTATACATTCAGGTACAGGCTCATTTTTGCATACTATTTTCTTTTGGATCCTTCATTCTTGTTCTTTAGGTAAGCATCCGTGGATTGGTGATTGAGCAATTTGACGACATTAACTGAAAACTTAGGATGTTAAACTTATTTTGTCATTATTCTCAAGTAAACTGTATTTTGAGTTATTATTATTCAGACTTGATTTGTTAATTTGTGTGAACCTTGGTATTTGTTCTATGATTATGCAGCGTGATGAAAAGGACATGGATGAACTTGTCAGTAGCTGCCAAAATGAGTTTAAGGAGTACTATATTCAAATGCAAACAGCTAAGAGAAGTCAAGCACCCCATCCTTCACAGGTAATGTGAGAAACCACTGGATTATGGAACTGTAATCGGAAAAATGCTTATTTGCTTTTATTTTTTGGGAGTGAGGGCTAGAGAAAGGGATAAAGCTGAAGTTTTTATAGTAATGCTTATTTGTTTTTTGCTCGTAAAGAAGTCCTATTGCAATGGGGATTTGGTAACTTTTATCCTACGTAGTTATTTGTATCTTCAATATTATGATCTTTTAATTTAAATACTTCATAACTTTATAAAAGTAGATGTCTCTTAACGATTTGTCATTTTCTCCCTTTTTCTGCATGTGAAGTTGAAGGATGATAGCATAATTCTTGACAAAACATTAGCTGATCAAGTCTCATCATGGAAAAGCAGCAGGGGCCTCGGTGATACAGTGGTGACTGACCATGCTTGTTCTGGGAAGGCATGCACATACTACAAAATTGGAGATGTATTTATTTGTGAGAAGACCGGACAAGTTCATGGTGAGTAACATCATCTATATGCTTTAATTCAATTACAATTTTCAACAATTGAATTTTAAATCCTTTGATCTGACATAAGCCTATAATGTGTCTTCTTAATAAATGATTTGAGATTATTTTCTTTTCTAGTTTGTGATGAAACATGTAAAGAAGTAGTTATGGATCCCGCCGAGGAGATTTTGGTCTGTACAATATCAGGGCACTGTTTTGATGGATTATTATCAGCATCTGAAATGGAGCCCGATTTTGTAAGTCTGAATGTCTTTTAACGTAAATTTGCAATTGTTTTATATTGTTTTATGACTTGCACTAATACACATGCATGTGCACATTTATTTTGTGAGGAAAGTTTCTATTATAATCTCAATAATGTTAAGCTTATTTATCAGAATTAAGCTGATCATATCCTTTATATACATTTGCTCATAAAAAAAACACATTATACATAGTTTTCTTCATTTTGAACAAAATTATAGCTTATCTTCCCGATGGTTTCTCATTCATTTGAAATTTCAGGAGCAGCAGCAAGGTGTTGCAGCAGATGAGGAAGAACCATTTATGGGATCAGGCCGTTTCGGTAAAATCATCTCTTTTGCCTCTTGATCATTCTGCTCTAAAAACTAGTTATTGTTGCACATGCATCTCAATAAGACGCTTCTGTTCAATTTTGACAGCACGAGCTTATTTGCTGGGATACAATTGTGCTGATGAAAAGGAGCTTGAAGATACTTTGAGGTATTGCTGAACCCCATTTAGCTCTTCTGGAGTGGATGATCTCATGTCTCATCCATCACTTACCTACTGAATATGGGATGTGCTTTTCAGTTTCTCTTGGCATAATGATATCTGCTCAGTCTTACTCTTACTGTAAACCTTTGGTTTTTGTACTATTAGTCGAATGCTTTATGCTAGTAGTCGTACTTTAATACATAGTTGAATCCATTAGAATAATTTTTCTTGTACTCTCACCGTCCCACAATGAGTGACCCATTTGGAATAAAATGGTGTCCCAAAATGAATGACCCATTTCAATTTCCAATGCACTTTTTCCAATTTTACCCTCTAATTAATAAAAGTTTCACAATTTTCAAGACATGATAAGGGTACTATAGTAAAAACAATATTCTCTCTCTTACTTTTATACCATTTTCTTAAACTGTGTGAAATGGTGTGCTGGGTCACTCATTATGGGACGGAGGGAGTATCATTACTGCCTGTATGTATTGGAAATTTGCCAAGAAAATAGGTCAAAACCAAACCAATAAAATAAAGTTTGTAAGATATGGTTCATTTAACCATATTTACACCCGTATTTGAATCTGCAGTCAGACAATATGTGAGAATCATCAGTTTCAGATAACACAAAAAAAAGTAATTTTTTTAAAAAAATAAAAAAACGGTTAAGTTTTTTTTTTTGTCCCTATAAATATATCAAATTTTATTTTTAGTCCCTATTAAAAAAAAAAAGACATATTTTAGTCATAATAAAAATTTTATGCATGTAATTTTAGTTTCTGATATTTTTTAACATTATAAAAACTATTTAATCACCTTTAAAATTTAAAAGTTTTGAATAAATTTTTGAATACGTGTTTAGAATATTATAAAATACTTCTTTATCAAATTATATAATTTTTTAAAATAAGAATTAAATATAATTTTTTTAAATTTTAAAAGATAATGATAAAAGTAATGTAAATCTCGTTTTAGAAATTAAATTTTGAGTTTTTTTTTTCGAGAAATTTTTATAACGTTTTAAATATATCTGGAAAATAATGAATCAGTGTATAATAATTTTGTGGGATCAAAATAGGTCATTTTTTTAATAGGGACTAAAAATAAAATTTAAGATACTTATAGCAACACAAATTATATTTAATCCATTAGTCTGATCTCAAGATTTCATTCGGATGGCCATGATAGATAACTGCTGATTATTATTCATTCATAATATTATTACTATGAATCAAATGAGCTTAATGAGCTAAAAATTATGTTCGTTAATTAAATTAGTTGAATTTAAACTATGCATAATTTAATTTGTTAGGGTCATGAATCAACTTGATTATATATAAGTTGAATAATATTATTATTAAAAATATGTTTATAGATTTGTTCTAAATTTTAGTCCGATATTTTCTTTTAATTTAAGAGTTTTAATTGCTAATTTATATTTACAAGTGAGTAAAATATTTTTAAAAATAAAGAGTGGATCTATTTTGGTCTTCACAAAAATTATACAATCCAAGTTAATCCCTTACAAAAATTATACAATTCAAATTAGTTCCTCACAAAAAAAAAGTCAAAATTATTTTTTATAAAGAATCGAACCCAAGACTTTTAAATAACGCTAGGCCAATATTCATTCATTACAAATAATTTCCATAATTTTTAGTAATACTAAATAATTCTAAATTTAAAACAAAAATTACCAAATTTGTATTAATGGAGTCTCGAACCTAAGTTCGTTAAATGGTAAATTCTCATCACTATTACAAATTTACAAAATTTGTACCAATGAGTCAAAAATTACAAAATTTGTACCAATAATCTATTTGATGAATTATTTTTTTTAAAAAATTAAATACTATATTTAATATAAATAAATAAAATTTTAAATATTATATTTAATCAAATATAAATTAACTAATTAATATTTAATTGAATTACTATTAAACTAATTGATCACTATTTAGTTTGAAATAACTAAATAATTTTAAAAATTAATAGATTATTTAATTTAAATTGATTAAATATTTTAACAATTAATAGAATTATTATTAAATTAATTAATTATTATTTAATTTGAATTAATTTGAAATAAGTAAATATTTATTTATGTGTTATTTAATTTCAGTTAAATATAATATAATTTATTTCTATTTGATTAAATATATATTTTTAAATTTGTGTTTTATTTGAAATTAATAAATATTTATTTGTATGTTATTTGAAGTAAATGTTTGTTTTAAATTATTCGGTTAGGTATTCATCATTAAGATATTAACCATAAAAATTGATCATTTGTCCAGTTTTATAGTTATTACTCCCTCCGTTTTTTTTAAGTGTTGTTTTAGAGGAATTTTTTGTTGTTATTTAAGTGTCGTTTTATAATTTAATGTTATAATTTGTCAATTATACCCTTATTTTCTTAATAATTTCACCTCACATTTTTCAATTAGTTATTGGAAAAAGAGAGTGTATGATTGAATTTATTTTAAAAGAGAAAAATAAATAAGCGTATGCTAGCAAAAGTAACTCTAACAATCCACTATTTTGGTTGAAGAGCTTTATGCTAAAACGACATTTAAAAAGGAACGGAGGGAGTATCACTTAACAAACTTAGGTTTGAGATCTCATTGGTATAAATTTTGTAATTTTTGTTTTAAATTCAGAATTATTTAGTATTATTAGAAATCATGAAAATTATTTGTTATGAATGAATATTTGTCTAATGGTAAAGACGTAAGATGTTGTTTAAAAGTCTTGGATTCAATTCTTTATAAGAAACAATTTTCAAAATTAATTTAGTATTTTAAAAAAAATCTTACGTGACAGTCCAATCACGATTTAAAAGTAGGAAAAAAATTGGGTTAAAAAAATATTAACAGAAGGACTAATATGA